>NW_007379263.1:5769-60146 GCF_000475195.1 Diaphorina citri | reverse complement strand
GGTTCCTGGGAGAGAGGCTCAAAATTTGATAAGTTTGAAGAATTGTGTCTGTCCATCCATATTTCATAAATCCTGAGCTCACTTGAAATTTCTACTGAAGATTGGTTAGAACAATGTTGTACTTGGAAGGTTTCATTAGGTGGGTAACTCTCAAACTTGTTAGGTGGGACTCGACTATCATTGGAAAATTTCAAGTGAAATTTTCATCTAAATTACGTTGTTTGTGGGAAAACCAAGGAACCAAGTTGTGAGTCTTGTAACAGGAGCGGATTTGAGACTTGGGGATCAACATCTTGCAGCAAACAGGTGAAGCAAACAAAATGTTGCAGTAAACAGGAATAATATCTATGGAATGAGCTGAGGATTATTCTCGTAAGTATACTTCTCGAGACTGAAGTATCTTCTTATCTGAGAAACATGATTTCCCAACAAGTAGCGCTCAAAATCCGCCTCAACACGAAGAAACTCAATGTTCCATTCCAAGATAATCCTATCATTCCTATCAGAGAATTTATCCATTTTAAAGCACCAAATGTCTTCACCTCGAACTTACATACTTGCAGCAAACAGGTGAAGCAAACAAAATGTTGCAGTAAACAGGAATAATATCTATGGAATGAGCTGAGGATTATTCTCGTAAGTATTCTTCTCGAGACTGAAGTACCTTCTTATCTGAGAAACATGATTTCCCAACAAGTAGCGCTCAAAATCCGCCTCAACACGAGGAAACTCAATGTTCCATTCCGAGATAATCCTATCAGAGAATTTATCCATTTTAAAGCACCAAATGTCTTCACCTCGAACTTGGAAGAAAAACCTCACCATAACAGTATAGCCCATTCTCAAGTTGATAACAATAAAGCGAAGAAAAGAAGCAGAGACATAAAATCAAATAGGTTTGAACAGGCCAGGACAGGGGAACAGAGAAAGTACAATAAAATAAATACAATTTAAGTCCCGAACAGTTTAAAAACCAATAAAACAAACCATGGGAAAAATAAAGGTCGAAGGGTGACAAGAGGGGAGAGGGAGGGAAATGTGAGGGACGGAGGGAGACAAACGGTACGGAGAAACGTAGGAAGAGGGAAAATGTACAAACGCGTACGACATTATCGTTCATTTAACAAACAAAGTTTTTTGTACCTCCTAAAATATTTTTTCTCTTTTTTCCTCTCTATTTTCTTGGTCTTCTCCCTCTCTTGTATCCTGACTATCCTGCCATTTTAGTACGCTACTTTTTTGTGCTCCAATTTTATTTTGCTTTTCTCCCTCAAAATAAACGTGATTTACACTCACTCCTTAGTTTCCTTTACTATTATGTGTATTGTGTATGGAGAATTGGAGATGTTACCTCGACATAGTTCCTTTGCTTCCCTTCTCAGGTTGTTCAGGAGCTTTGTGTGAGACTTGATAATCAAAATGCTCGCTCCACTTTTTAGCTAAATTCCCTTTAAGGATGAGCTAGTTATTGTCTTTTGTTTTTAGGACTTTATTTTCGGACGAATAACCTGGTAGGGAATTCGCTAGAATATAAAACAATGGGAGGGAGTTTGGATTGTATTGTTCTCCATGGACAAGACTGAACAATGGGGTTGTCTATAAAATGTCTGTTTTCAACAAGAGTCCAAGCTTGTCTGTAGATAATGATTTATCTGTGGATAATATGCCGTAATGAAAGCGGGCGAAACAGTTTTGGGAAATCCTCTCTTCTCTCTTTCAAAGTCTGTTTCCACTTTCAGGAACTCAGTTCCAAAAAGTTTTTTGGTGTTCTTGTTTCTAATTAGGTAAATTGATGGTCTTCCTAGTTCCTAGAGGACTTTCAACAGAGATGTCACCATCACCAACCGTGTCAAGTCAATGACAAGAACACAATATACAAGAGCGCATACACTCAGAAGGTTCAGAATCAATCAGTCATGTTCAAACTTCGTAAAAAATCTCACGAGGTCATTCAGTCTAATTGTGAATTATAGCTATGGTTGATGTTTTCCTAATAAGAAATAAAGAAATAGGTGGAACAGATATAATCCCTGCAAAATTCATCTACAATCGACTGTGGAAAAAATCCCATTAGGCCAGTCCAACTGAAAAGCTCGGAATCCAGCCATGTGGAAACTTGTGGAAGGAAACTACAACGGGGGTGCGCGGGGTGGAAGCTTTTAATACACTAGACTAGATTCCGAATCATGTCCTATTCAATTAGATGAAGCCTCTCCAAACAGAGAGCCCTATCGCGTATTGGAAACCTCACGGGCATCTGAGTTTTCCGAATGTAGGGCTTTCGGGATGAGGGGTTTTTCTAAGGGCTCTCTAAAAGGCGGTCTTATTAAAAGGTAGAGTTTCATACCACCCTATTCCTATACGTACCTATATCTACATGAAACCGCCATATTAGCTTCATTTAGTAACGTAGAATCCAAAGATTAAGGGGTACCGGTTATTCACCTTTAGGTTTCGTATGCATACGGGTGTTTCAAGAACTTTTGAAACATTTTCAAACAAGGCCCCTTTTCTCCTTCAATTAGATGAAGCCTCTCCAAACAGAGAGCCCTATCGCGTATTGGAAACCTCACGGGCATCTGAGTTTTCCGAATGTAGGGCTTTTGGGATGAGGGGATTTTCTAAGGGCTCTCTAAAAGGCGGTCTTATTAAAAGGTAGAGTTTCATACCACCCTCTTCCTATACGTACCTATATCTACATGAAACCGCCATATTAGCTTCATTTAGTAACGTAGAATCCAAAGATGAAGGGGTACCGGTTATTCACCTTTAGGTTTCGTATGCATACGGGTGTTTCAAGAACTTTCGAAACATTTTCAAACAAGGCCTCATTCTTTACCCCTGGACGCTTCTTTCCTATTGACATTAAAAATTGGGAAAATGTGTTTCCCGAATTCAACGGGTTCGGGTCCTGTTCTAACCCAGCGTTAGAGGGACTTTTCAGTCCTGTTCTAACCCAGCGTTAGAGGGACTTTTCAGTCCTGTTCTAACCCAGCGTTAGAGGGACTTTTCAGTCCTGTTCTAACCCAGCGTTAGAGGGACTTTTCAGTCCTGTTCTCCCGTTCCTGCTGGATAAACAAAGATATTTATTTTGAAGTGATATTGATGACGTTTGAACAACCAAGCAGCCAAGGAATAACTTGTTCGTAGAGAGCAGGGAACTGTAAAACTGTATTTTTGCAATTGACCAGATTTATCTAATTTGTTTAGGTAGAAGGTCCTTCAGACCTTTTAAGTGAATTGCCTGAACTTTCTTTTTCTCGGAATATATGACACGGGGATCAGGAATATTCAGTTGGAAAAGATAAAACTGGAGGTGGAAGAAGGAGGAGAAGAAAGAAAGAAAATGGAAGAGGAGGAGGAGAAGAAGGAAGAGGAGGAGGAGGAGGAGGAGAAAGAGGACGAGGAAAAGGTCATAACATTTTATAGATCGTAACAAATAAGTGGAACAAGGAGAGAGAAGATTGAAGAAGAGCAGTTCCATCTTCCATCATATTTATCAGTTCAGCACAATCACATCCTCGCTTCGCTTTCTATGCAAAGGTCCCGGGTTCGAACGAGAGCGAGAAATCGCGTTGTGGCGCGAAACTTTAAAATACCTACACAGGCGAGAAATCGCGTTGTGGCGCGAAACTTTAAAATACCTACACAGGCTATGGGAAGGAAAGTCCACAACTGTAAGAATGGAAGAGGGAAACTTTTCGGTGTGTTTTCCTTTTGGGAACCTTTCAGAAACGGAACCAGTTCTCTTTTGGAAACTGAAATGGTGATGGCTGTACTAAACCAAGGGAAATCCAAGACGCACTGGAAAATACACCTTAGCTTAGTTTTGCCAACGTCGCATTTCAAGTTACAATAAAACAGGACATAAGAAAGTTCCCATTTGTGTAAGTTTCAAGTGGGGTCACCAGTTGTAAAAGTCCTTTGACACTCCGTCCTGATTAGATCTTTTTTACGACTAAAGGAAAGGAAGTGTGGGGACATTCTTTAAACTTTCCCTCTTTTTCTCGGAATATATGACACGGGGATCAGGAATATTCAGTTGGAAAAGATAAAACTGGAGGTGGAAGAAGGAGGAGAAGAAAGAGGAAAATATTAGAAAGGAGGAGATAAACAAGAGGAAGGAAAAGGCGAGGGAAAGGAGATAGAGGAGGAGAAGAAAAACGAGGAAAAGAAAATGGAAGAGTCCTGAACTGTCCCTCCAGAACTCTGAAGAATGATTCCATGACTTGAACTGTATTTCTGCAATTAATCAGATTTATCTAATTTGGTGCTAGAAGGCACTTTAGATCATTTAAGTGAATTTCCTAAACCTTTTTTCCTCCAGAACTCTGAAAAATGATTTCATGACTCCAATATTTGTCTGTTTCAGGATGGAAGTACTTGATCCTGTCCAACCTATCTGTAGCGACAGCCATGTTATGTAAAGAGCAGGGTATCGAGGACGAGGAAAAGGTCATAACATTTTATAGATCGTAACAAATAAGTGGAACAAGGAGAGAGAAGATTGAAGAAGAGCAGTTCCATCATATTTATCAGTTCAGCACAATCACATCCTCGCTTCGCTTTCTATGCAAAGGTCCCGGGTTCGAACCTATCTGTAGCGAGAAATCGCGTTGTGGCGCGAAACTTTAAAATACCTACACAGGCTATGGGACGGAAAGTTCACAACTGTAAGAATGGAAGAGGGAAACTTTTCGGTGTATTTTCCTTTTGGGAAACTTTCGGAAACGGCACCGGTTCTCTTTTGGAAACTGAAATGATGCCTGTACTAAACCAAGGGAAATCCAAGACGCACTGGAAAATACACCTTAGCTTAGTTTTGCCAACGCTCTCATTTCAAGTTACAATAAAACAGGACATAAGAAAGTTCCCATTTGTGTAAGTTTCAAGTGGGGTCACCAGTTGTAAAAGTCCTTTGACACTCCGTCCTGATTAGATCTTTTTACGACTGAAGGAAAGGAAGTAAGGGGACATTCTTTAAACTTTCCCATTATTTGCTTGTGGCGCGAAACTTTAAAATACCTACACAGGCTATGGGAAGGAAAGTCCACAACTGTAAGAATGGAAGAGGGAAACTTTTCGGTGTATTTTCCTTTTGGGAAACTTTCGGAAACGGAACCGGTTCTCTTTTGGAAACTGAAATGGTGATGGCTGTACTAAACCAAGGAAAATCCAAGACGCACTGGAAAACACACCTTAGCTTAGTTTTGCCAACGTCGCATTTCAAGTTACAATAAAACAGGACATAAGAAAGTTTCCATTTGTGTAAGTTTCAAGTGGGGTCACCAGTTGTAAAAGTCCTTTGACACTCCGACCTGATTAGATCTTTTTACGACTGAAGGAAAGGAAGGAAGGGACATTCTTTAAACTTTCCCATTATTTGCATTCGGGCCTCAGCACAGATCCTTTTTCCTTTGTTTTCTCAAACGAAGAGTTTTCTCTCCAGTTTCTGTCTCTAACAACACCACTCTTGTTTATGTTTTTATTCTCATTTTTATTTCTCTCCTCTTTCGTCCGGGTCACACCTTCACTTTTCTTTTATTCTCTTTTATCGCCCACCAGCATCTTTCTGTTTTTAAGTTTCTCCTCCTCCTCTTTCTCCTCCTCCTTTCTCTTCTGTTTTATCTAAATAGCCCCCGCACTCCGTTCCCACAGAGACAAAAGGGCCCTAACAATATTTCTGCTCGGTGCTGGTTTTCCTCATGGCTGAATTTTCTTCTTTGTCCTCTCGGAAGCCAGGGGCGGAGGTGGAGGTGAGTTTATTGAGGTTATTATCACGAGTGTGGCCAGTGGCGAACGACTGGAGCATATTTACCCCTAAAAACGTAACCTAATAGAAATCAGAGCACGTTTTCAGTAGTATTCGGGAAACATACCCTCAGTAGGTACGTAGCGTAGCTGACACCAGAAATTTTGGTTTCTTTGCAAATTACTCGTAAATCAGATTAGGGTCTTTCGACTCTCTGCTTTAATTTCTATGTTAGCTCAACTTCGTGAAGGCTATTTATTAATTTTTCTGTTTTTCCAAATAACGTTCCGCGGTTCCAACCCAAAACCAAAGCAAGCTCACGAAGCATAATCACAAACACACAACCCCGAGTAAAACTTCTGATTTTGGGTCAAAATGAATAGCTTAATCTTAAAAAGGAATATCGCTAAAAACTAAAAACTGCTAAAGCTCACAACAGCTCCAAAGTATTTCCCAAACCCTCAATATCATTCTGATGACAACAAAAGATAACAAGATAACTGTTGTGGCGTTTTTCCTAATCCACCAACCACAATCGCATATCTCTCATCTCCCAGTAACTATCCCGAAAAAATAGCTCACAACAGCTCCAAAGTATTTCCCAAACCCTCAATATCATTCTGATGACAACAAAAGATAACAAGATAACTGTTGTGGCGTTTTCCCTAATCCACCAACCACAATCGCATATCTCTCATCTCTCAGTAACTATCCCGAAAAAAATTTATTGCTCGAAAAATAAAGCGAAAATAAAACTCTCCAGAGCAGATAAAGATAAACCTTATCTTGCTCTTCCCGGAAACCCCTGCACTTTTCAAGGAATTAAAGCTCAATGAATGTACAAACGCGTACGACATTATCGTTCATTTAACAAACAAAGTTTTTTGTACCTCCTAAAATATTTTTTCTCTTTTTTCCTCTCTGTTTTCTTGGCCTAACCCACTCTCTCCCTCTCTTGTATCCTGACTATCCTGCCATTTTGGTACGCTACTTTTTTGTGCTCCAATTTTATTTTGCTTTTCTTCCTCAAAATAAACGTGATTTACACTCACTCCCTAGTAGCACAGAAGGGTTGGGGGTCTGACGCAGTGCATGGAAATTGCAGAAAAAGAAAGTAATTATATATTTATTCGTACTTTACTTTAGTCCAATGTATATTTTTTACTTTTAGCGGGGACAACAAAGTCAGATAATTACTTTCATGTGTATTGTGTATGGAGATGTTACCTCGACATAGTTCCTTTGCTTCCCTCCTCAGGTTGTTCAGGAGCTTTGTGTGAGACTTGATAGTCAAAATGCTCGCTCCACTTTTTAGCTAAATTCCCTTTAAGGATGAGCTAGTTATTGTCTTTTGTTTTTAGGAGGACTTTATTTTCGGACGAATAACTTGGTACCAATTTCTTTGTGTTATTATGTCACAACTTTGGTGCTCACTGCAGCATTGTAGGATTTTCCCAATATCTCAATAATCCTGAAATTCAAAGTTTACCTACCGTGCTAGCACCGGTCGCTATGCGCATTATATTGCATACTACTCATTTTCCTCACGAGGCTGAGTGGGCCCCGTAACGGCCAGTCACGGAATCAATCATTTGCATGATACAAATTTCTTGGATTTTCCTCACGAGGCTGAGTGGGCCCCGCAACAGCCAGTCACGGAATCAATCATTTGCATGATACAAATTTCTTGATTCTCAATAATCCTAACAACCAATGTTTACCTACCATGCTGGCACCGGTCGCTATGCGCATTTACATGTCATAGCTACTATTTCCTCACGAGGCTGAGTGGGCCCCGCAACAGCCAGTCACGGTATCAATCATTTGCATGATACAAATTTCTTGACCCTTTCCTCACGAGGCTGAGTGGGCCATTGTTCATACAACATTTGGACTGGCACCGGTCGCTATGCGCATTTACATGTCATAGCTACTCATTTTCCTCACGAGGCTGAGTGGGCCCCACGCAATAGCCAGTCACGGAATCAATCCTTTGCAGATACAAATTTCTTGACCCCGCCGGGAATCGAACCCGGGTCTCCCGCGTGCAAGGCGAGTGCAGTGACCACTACGCCAACTTGACCCCGCCGGGAATCGAACCCGGGTCTCCCGCGTGCAAGGCGAGCGCAGTGACCACTACGCCATGGGAGCTGACTCAAGAGGGATTTTACGAGCATCAAGATCTTTAGCTTGTGCTAAACTTTAGAATGTGCCATTCAAAGGGAACATTCGACCCTATCGTGTAAAACGGCGGCTATGGTACGTTGGATATGCGGGTTCAGAGATTAAGCAAAGTTGGGCATGTTTGATAATTGGATGCGTGACCATCCGTTTAAGAATTTTCCATGGGGTTTTCCCTGGCGCATTTCGGAGAAACTGAATTGAATGCGAGTATCCGTGTAGTCTTTGGGTGTTGGAGGGTAAAAACCTCGGACGCGACGTAAAGCGATAAAATGAGAAATTCTGTCCTAAATGTAGGCCAAAGTAGGTACAGTACTCGGCATAAAACGACATCCTCTTCGTACCCCCATAGCTTTTTGTTATATTTGCAGCAGGAGACTCCGGACCGAAGGCGATTTAGGGCCTTCGGTCCGGAGGGTAAAAACCTCGGACGCAACGTAAAGCGATAAAATGAGAAATTCTGTCCTAAATGTAGGCCAAAGTAGGTACAGTACTCGACATAAAACGAAAAAAAAGTAAAAAAAAGGAGGCGAATAAATTGTGGATAATTTTCAAGTTTCAATTTCATTGGGGACTTTTAACTTTATCCTCCCGTAAGTCTTGAGGGAATGTGGTAGGGATAAAAAGCTCTCGAACGCTTTCGATGGAGAAGAGAAAACAGTGGGAAATAATTAAAAGACTAAAAGAGTGTTTTGGAATTAGAATTTCAAATCAGGGAATAGTCTCTTCATGAAGACAGACGAACTGTTTGGAAAAAAACTTTCACATTTTGTAGAGGTATTTTTCCCAGGATATCTATAGGTATTATCTGAAAATTTAAAAGGGATAAAAAAATACTAGACTAGACTATTCATGCAGTTTTTGATTTGGATTTTCAAAATTAGCTAAGTCGAAATGGTCACATTTTTTCAAAATATAATTTGAACTTGCCCGGCTGCCAATATGGGTGGTAGGACGGCGGAAATGTTGAGTACTTAAAAATTGAACCTAGACACCCTGTATCTAGCTCGAGGTCAAATATGTAGAAGAGAAACAAATTTCACTTCAGAAAACTCCCACGGAAAAAAATCCATTTTTCAAAAACAAAACAAAAAGTATAAAGAGAGACGTTCTAGTCAAGGTACGGTAACGGTCAGCTCACAGTCAAAATTTGGAACATTCTCGCGACGAATCTTTTTGATCGGACCGAAACTGTACCGTGACCGGAGCGAGACTGGCACTGTAGTGTGAATAGGCAGTGATCAAGCAACGATCAACATCCCTTCGTTCAGACCACTAAATGAAAAGCAAAAGACAGTAGGTAAATGATACATTGGTAGAGTTTAATTGTAGGGACCACAATTTGAAATCTTGGTTGGACTTGGTATCTTAAAGGTGGTGGTTCGAGTCCAAATCAAGTCATAAAATATACAGGGAGGTGTAGGTATTAATGGGGGGACGACAAGTATGACAAACAATAATTTAAAGGAATTTTAACACAGTTGATTTTAAAGAAAAATCTAAACAAGGAAAGGAATTTTCCTTAACTTTAGAAATAACATAATTTCAAAAGTAATTATTCCCAAACTTTGGTGTCTACTGTCTACGCCACCAGTCTCAAAATTTCTCTCAATGAACGCTCGCACGTAGTATAAGAAGCATCCCCCCCCTCCGCCCTTACCCCCCTCCCCTGTTCTTCCCTCAGGGGAGCAATTGAGATTGAAAACATAAACAGAGACATGGTAGATAAAAAAAGAAAAGAAAAACATTCGTAAGAACCTGGAGTTTTACGAGTTGGAGAGAAAATAAAATAACTCGCTCCCGGCTACTAAAGTAGACCCCTGCTTCTAATGTAGACCTTGTACAAAATGGCCTCCGATTACAATGATGGCAACATTGGAGAAGACTCAAGAGTAGTAAAGTTTAGGAGTTGACATTTTCTATTTTTTATCCCTCGTAGATAGAAAAGATAGATTAAAAAAAAAAAAAAAAAAAAAAAAAAGAAAAAAATAAAAAATTTTGAAAGAGAGCATATCAAACTCTCGAGTTTTGTGTTGAGGAGATTATGAAAATTTGCTCAGGGAAAAATTTGTGGGGTCTTAAGAGTCTACGAGTATGTTGACTTCCATGGATCAAAGACCAAACGATGACATCTTGACAACTGAAATGGATCCATGTAGTTAATACACAAGTTGAACTAACAACCTAATACCATTGATATGATCAACAGCCACAATGGTCCTGATAACAGGGTCCTCTGGAGATGGTAAACTGGTCACACTATGATCCATCTCCGGATTGAAAGGCCACACCACACGCCCGAGCCCGTACAAAACACACACTAGATCCTGGATCTTCGCCACTTTCACAAATCTTTCTCTTCAATAATGTATTTGTTGTTTAGTGCTCCGGCAAACGATATAAATTTCCCGTCCGGACCTCGAGAACACGGAATGCAAGGGATTTGAGGATAACATGCAGGAACACATTACTAACACTCCCTTGCACCCCCCCCCCGGGACTGACGCAGTGCATGGAAATTGCAGAAAAAGAAAGTAATTATATATTTATTCGTACTTTACTTTAGTCAAATGTATATTTTTTTTACTTTTAGCGGGGACAACAAAGTCAGATAATTACTTTACCGCTCTATTTCTATGTATTTGCTCGAGTTTTTAAGCGACCTGTATACTTTGCTTTCTACATGACCTTTACTTTCTAAAATAATTCTATAATTTGCTGGATGAAGGTCAAAATAGATAGTGGTATTACTATGTTCTGCCTACACAACCAAGATTGCTTTGTTTTGGCAATACAACCAGCCTGGCTAGCTGGCAGATAAAAGAAAGCTTATAAGTAATATCTCATATGTATACCTAGAAGTCCGCACGATGCAATCGTTGATCACACATAGTATGTATATGAATGTAGTTGAGGCTAAACCTGGCTGGAGCTGGAGACCATCACAACCACGCCACGGCTTCAGTTAAGCTGTTACAATGACAGCACCTAAACTTGTCTGTGACAAATTGAATTGATAATCCTTCTCCCAATTCCCAGAATCCAGATTCAATTGGCCTTCCCCACTTTCCCCATTGGATAAAGCACCTACTTGATCAAAAACAGTGTTTGGTGGGGGACGGACATCAAAATAATTTCCCGTCCAGTGAACCAAGGAAAATAACAAGCTGGGCCCGTCCCTCCGGGAATTTTTTAGCCCGTAGTTTATTCGATTGTGGTTAAAGAAAATCAGTACCTATGTACCTACCTAATTTGTTTAATATTCAATTTATTATTATTATTATTATTGACTTGATTTTTGATTTTACTTTCATGTAATGATTTAAAAACAAGACTAGAGCCCGTTCTCCCTTTATTGCTTTTAATGTTTAAGTCACCCATCCATTTATTGGCCTTGCTCGGCGTAGCTTAACATAGGTGACGCTGAAACCGGTCTTAAATTATCGACTGAAGCGTTATCTAAAACTTTCTTGCTTTGAGTTCATAGGTCGTCGCGACAAATTTCAAGATCAGAGCTCATTTGTGTGAGAAAATGTGAAAAAAATCCCCCAAAAAACAGTTTTTTTGGTTTTCTGGACAAAATTTGCACCACCACTTTCATATTCCTGGTAAAAAGACCTTTAATTTGATATATATGTAGTTCGACCAGATTTGGATAAGTCCTTCTATGGGGTCAGACAGACAGACGACACCGAAGCGAATACAATAGTCCGTCCACTATACCTTTTATTATTACTATTGTAATTTAATAAAGGAAGGACGGACTAAAAAACAAACAAGGAAAACTGTTTTTTCTTTTCTTATTTTCCCTCTGGAAAATCTCATTCTTCAGATTAGATTTTTCTTGCTTTTTTTTTGGTTTCTATCCTCTCTTCTTTACACACATGCTTTCTTGTACCTCCTTCTCTTCTCATTCTTCTTTATTCTCCTCTCTTTACACTCCTTTCCTATTCTTACTCATTCTCAGTTCATTCTGTTTCTTTCTTTAGGGACAGAGTATTCGGAAGTGTGTTATAGAGACCAAGGGGGTTTTATTTAGGGCAAGTACTCAAATAAATAATCGAACTGTATGGGGACTGGCGCATCTCGGAGAAACTGAATTGAATGCGAGTATCCGTGTAGTCTTTGGGTGTTGGAGGGTACTTGCTTACTTTACTTTCCGTGTCCTCTTCTTTCTCATCAAATCTTTCTTCCCCAATAATTTGAGACGTAAATTGCCCTCTCATTTGCCGCAAGGAGATCTGCGTGAGTGCATGTCGTCTCCATTTGGCCGCATACCAGGAGATGTTCAAGCGTCTGCTCACTGCCGCATCCGCTTTTAAGCGACCTGTATACTTTGCTTTCTACATGACCTTTACTTTCTAAAATAATTCTATAATTTGCTGGATGAAGGTCAAAATAGATTGTGGCATTACTATGTTCTGCCTACAGGCCTACACAACCAAGATTGCTTTGTTTTGGCAATACAACCGGCCTGGCTAGCTGGCAGATAAAAGAAAGTTTATAAGTAATATCTCATATGTATACCAAAAAGTCCGCACGATGCAATCGTTGATCACACATACTATGTATGTGAATGTAGTTGAGGCTAAACCTGGCTGGAGCTGGAGACCATCACACCCACGCCACGGCTTCAGTTAAGCTGATGTTACAATGACAGCACCTAAACTTGTCTGTGACAAATTGAATTGATAATCCTTATTCCAATTCCCAGAATCCAGATTCAATTGGCCTTCCCCACTTTCCCCATTGGATAAAGCACCTACTTGATCAAAAAGAGTGTTTGGTGGGGGACGGACATCAAAATAATTTCCCGTCCAGTGAACCAAGGAAAATAACAAGCTGGGCCCGTCCCTCCGGGAATTTTTTAGCCCGTAGTTTATTCGATTGTGGATTAAGAAAATCAAAAAAAAAAAAAAAAAAAAAAAAAAAAAAAAAAAAATGATAATAATAATAAAGTTTGATAGAGGGAACTGTAACTGCAAAGGTATTATCGTCCCGAAAGCGCGAGAAGGAAGACAGGATAGGGCAAAGGCAGCCGTTCTGAGACCGAACCTTATCCGTTCAGGATAAAATTCACCCCGGGCGGGAATCGAACCAGCGACCTATTGCTTACAAGGCAGACGCGCTACCTTCCAAGTTAACGAGGCTGGAGAAAAGACAGAAATAGGACTGTAAAAGTTCCAAAGCTATGAGAACATACAATGTTGAGTATTTTGACATTGTTGACTGGCGCTTTTCTTCTCAACACTCTGTCACAATCTGAGGGAGGAATTTGTATTCTTAACTTTCGAAGCTGATATTGATAGGTTCATGCAATACCTGTGGAGATGTTTAGATAGGAGATAGACAGCGACCTACAGTACTGAAGGCAGACGCGCCACCTTCCAAGTTAACTAGGCTGGAGAAAAGACAGAAATAGGACTGTAAAAGTTCCAAAGTTATGAGACCATACAATGTTGAGTATTTTGACATTGTCGACTGGCGCTTTTCTTCTCAACACTCTGTCACAATCTGTCGGAGGAACTTGTATTCTTAACTTTCGAAGCTGATATTGTACATGCAATACCTGTGGAGATGTTTAGATAGGAGATAGAGAGTAATTAGTGTTTTGGATTTTGCCAACAAGTGATTTGTGCTTTCTGATGGGAAATAACAATTCAGGGAGGAAAAAGGAATTATTTTTTTATTTTTCAATCTGTAAAATCGATTCAGTCGATTTGAAACTCATAATGATCATGGGAGAATTGGTCCAATGAGCGTGTTTTTCAAGACTCGAAGTTTCAACTCAGTGATTTCGCATTCACATATTCGTCAAACGGTTGTCCGATTTTGATGATATTTGCCAGAAATATTCAACACATTACCTAAGATTTAGGGATTTGATCCAGGACCAAATTGGGTCTTCGAGGGGCTCTGTAGAGGCTTCTGAGAGGGAGTTCTACATTCTACAGTTTACTGAACTACTAGTAATGTTAGTTCTACATTCTACAGTTCAAAATCGATTCAGTCGATTTGAAACTCATAATGATCATGGGAGAATTGGTCCAATGAGCGTGTTTTTCAAGACTCGAAGTTTCAACTCGGTGATTTCGCATTCACATATTCGTCGAACGGTTGTCCGATTTTGATGAAATTTGGCAGAAATATTCAACACATCACCTAAGATTTAGGGATTTGATTCAGGACCAAATTGGGTCTTCGAGGGGCTCTGAAGAGGCTTCTGAGAGGGAGTTCTACATTCTACAGTTTTAAAATGATACCTAATAATAATAATAAAGTTTGATAGAGGGAACTGTAACTGCAAAGGTATTATCGTCCCGAAACCGCGAGAAGGAAGACAGGATAGGGCAAAGGCAGCCGTTCTGAGACCGAACCTTATCCGTTTAGGATAAAATTCACCCCGGGAGGGAATCGAACCTGCGACCTAGCGCTTACATGGCAGACGCGCTACCTTCCAAGTTAACTAGGCTGGAGAAAAGACAGAAATAGGACAGTAAAAGTTCCAAAGCTATGAGACCATACAATGTTGAGTATTTTGACATTGTTGACTGGCGCTTTTCTTCTCAACACTCTGTCACAATCTGAGGGAGGAACTTGTATTCTTAACTTTCGAAGCTGATATTGATAGGTTCATGCAATACCTGTGGAGATGTTTGGATAGGAGATAGAGAGTAATTAGTGCTTTCTGCCAACAAGTGATTCGTACGTTCTGATGGGAAAATTCATGCTGTGTCCACACATAGTCGATCGATGTGAAAAAGAAACGGAAGGCAACTTTCTTCCAGTCGACTAAGTGTGGACCTAGCTTGATAGCTTAAGGACTAAGGAGGGAAAGGGATTATTTTCAAATTGTAAAATCTTTGAGGGTTTGAAACTCATATTGATCACGAGAGGAGGATTGGTTGAATGAGCGCGATTTTCAAGACCTGAAGTTTTTACTAGATGATTTTGCATTTGAAGTTTTTACTATTTTGTATGTTTGTTTCACACTATAACTCTTGAACAGTTTGTCCGATTTTAATGAAATTTGGCAGAGATGTTCAACATGTAGATGTTCGTATAGAGGCTTCCAAGAGAGAAAGTTCCACAAATCTACATACTAGGGTTTACTGAACTACTAGTAATGATGTTAGTTCTACATTCTACAGTTTAAGAGAAACAAATTTCACTTCAGAAAACTCCCACGGAAAAAAATCCATTTTTCAAAAACAAAACAAAAAGTATAAAGAGAGAAAAAAAAAAGCTCTCCGACGGAACACAAAATACCTGGCTACGAGCCAATAAATAATTATTTTATCTCTACAATTTCGACTTATGGAGAGAAAAAAAAAAGCTCTCCGACGGAACACAAAATACCTGGCTACGAGCCAATAAATAATTATTTTATCTCTACAATTTCGACTTAAATGTAGCGGATAAATAATGCTTTTTGTGTATTCTTTGTAAGTCGTCTGCCCTGAGCTGTCCTCCCTCCAGGATCAGGGAGGAAACATTTCAAAATGATGCTCTACATTTTGTAATTATTTACCTCGGATGAGAAAATGGGCAGGTCCCCATGTTGGTTTAAATAAATTTTCAATTCCCTAATACAATAGAAAGCTTTTGGCCGTATTACACTAACTGGACACTGACAAGATCACTAGGGCGGGGCGGGGCATAAAGAGAGAGCGACACATTTCAAAATGATGCTCTACATTTTGTAATTATTTACCTCGGATGAGAAAATGGGCAGGTCCCCATGTTGGTTTAAATAAATTTTCTATTCCCTAATACAATAGAAAGCTTTTGGCCGTACACTAACTGGACATTGACAAGATCACTGGGGCGGGGCGGGGCATAAAGAGAGAGCGACAAATCCCAATATCCTATGTTAGATGGTAAGCCTGTGGTGGCTGTAAGAGTTAAAAGCCTTTTTGTCGTAGGTAAATTTTCCAACAATTCCAGAGCCTGAGCCCCACTATCCGTTCGTGTGACTTCAGTCATAGTACGTACAATGAACGTTAACAATGTTAATATTCATAGTTGTCCATGTCCATCACTTATGATTCTCGTGAATCATTGGGTATTTGGGTCCACTGAAGTCCAATCTATGTAAAGTGATACGCGTGGAATTGAGAAAAAAAGTTGCAGCTCTGACAGAATAAATAAATAAAATGAGCTTGAAAAAATAAAGTTATTTTAGGATTACAAAAAAGACTCACAAGTAACAAGCAACCTTCTATCATCAACATCTTTACAAGGATTTGTTTATAAAGGAAACTGGAAAACCTTGAGAAAAGAAATCACTGCTTATTCCTTCAAAAACTGAGATTACTGAGATACAGACAAAAGGACAATCTTTTCAATGAACTCCCTAAATCTAAACGTAGTGTGAATACTCAATCTTTTGATCGGACCGTTACCGGACCGTGACTGGACCTTGACTGGCACTATAGTGTGAATCAGGCTTAACTGGACACTGACAAGATCATTGGGGCGGGGCGAGGCATAAAGAGAGAGCGAGAAATCCCAATATCCTACATTAGATTTACCAGAGGATGATGAGATAGCAAACACCCAAGAATTGATCAAAACAAAAAAGACTCACAAGTAACAAGCAACCTTCTATCATCAACATCTTTACAAGGATTTGTTTATAAAGGAAACTGGAAAACCTTGAGAAAAGAAATCACTGCTTGTTCCTTCAAAAACTGAGATTACTGAGATACAGACAAAAGGACAATCTTTTCAATGAACTCCCTAAATCTAAACGGTGCTTATTCCTTCAAAAACTGAGATTACTGAGATACAGACAAAAGGACAATCTTTTCAATGAACTCCCTAAATCTAAACGAGAAGAAGAAGGTAAGGTAAGGAGAAAGTCCTTTCAAAAAAGATGTTGGCAAACTTTTCTAATTACGATGAAATCGATTTCTAATTACGAGAGACGAGGGTCTAGCGGAAAATATTCCTTCTGAAGGAAATTACTGACGACGAAATTCGAGAGCATATCAAACTCTCGAGTTTTGTGTTGAGGAGATTATGAAAATTTGCTCAGGGAAAAATTTGTGGGGTCTTAAGAGTCTACGAGTATGAGTTGCCTTGTTGACTTCCATGGGTAGAAGACCAAACGATGACATCTTGACAACTAAAATGGATCCATGTAGTTACACAAGTTGAACTAACAACCTAATACCATTGATATGATCAACAGCCACAATGGTCCTGATAACAGGGTCCTCTGGAGATGGTAAACTGGTCACACTATGATCGACGAGGGTCTAGCGGAAAATATTCCTTCTGAAGGAAATTACTGACGACGAAATTCGAGAGCATATCAAACTCTCGAGTTTTGTGTTGGGGAGATTATGACGAACTTGCTAAGGGAGAAAACTGTGGTTCAAGTCATCGAGAAAGAGTTAGCAGATGTGGGGTCTCATGAGTGTTGACTAGCACGGGTAGAAGACTAAAAGATGACAGCCGATATGGTCCCACCCACCAGTAGCCACAATGGTCCTCATAACAGATAGGGTCCTGTGGAGATAGCAGACTGGTCAAACTATGAACCATCTCCGGCTTGAAAAACTACACCACACGCCCGAGCCCGTACGAAAACAAAAACTAGATCCTGGATCTTCGGCACTTTCACAAACCTTTCTCTTCAATAATGTATTTGTTGTTTAGTGCCCATATCAAACTCTCGAGTTTTGTGTTGAGGAGATTATGAAAATTTGCTCAGGGAAAAATTTGTGGGGTCTTAAGAGTCTACGAGTATGTTGACTTCCATGGATCAAAGACCAAACGATGACATCTTGACAACTGAAATGGATCCATGTAGTTAATACACAAGTTGAACTAACAACCTAATACCATTGATATGATCAACAGCCACAATGGTCCTGATAACAGGCTCCTCTGGAGATGGTAAACTGGTCACACTATGATCCACATCTCCGGATTGAAAGGCCACACCACACGCCCGAGCCCGTACAAAACACACACTAGATCCTGGATCTTCGCCACTTTCACAAACCTTTCTCTTCAATAATGTATTTGTTGTTTAGTGCTCCGGCAAACGATATAAATTTCCCGTCCGGACCTCGAGAACACGGAATGCAAGGGATTTGAGGATAACATGCAGGAACACATTACTAACACTCCCTTGCACCCCCCACCCCTCTGTCTTATAAACAAGAAAAAAAGGCCCTATCACTAATGTTCAAGAGGGCAAAAAAAGGAAAGTAAAAATATACTAAAAACAAGAAGGAATTTTCGACTTTCACATGAGATTTTGTGACTTTCTCATGAGCACAGATTCTCATGAGATTTCGTGTGAACCTGTGAATCCAATGACTCTGCACATGTCATCTCAACATCCGCATCAATTATGCTGAAATCCGTCACACGTCACCATTTTGTGACAATTTCGGAGATGAGATCAACTTTCCTCTCTTCCAAGTCGGATTTGATATCCTCCAAACTAAATCCCGACACTATTCCTCCACTAAGTTCCTCTCCCGTCCCGTTTCCATTTAACTTCCAAGCTTTTCTACTGAGTGATTTCCACATGTGTGTATACTGTATGATATGAAAGAAAACAGGTATCCGGAGCAGTATTCGTAGATCTTAGCGCAGCATACGACACCGTGAACCACAGGAAAC
Source organism: Diaphorina citri (assembly GCF_000475195.1). Lineage (NCBI taxonomy): Eukaryota > Metazoa > Arthropoda > Insecta > Hemiptera > Psyllidae > Diaphorina > Diaphorina citri. Next base: position 41,569 of record NW_007379263.1, on the reverse strand, counting down.
TACTCAGGAAGCTCTATAACATCACAGGAGACTGCAAACTCACACAACTGGACGTCACACATGTCTGCAGTTTATAATGTTCTCACATGCTGCTCACTGGTTCAGTCCTGCGGTTTATTCGAAGGCCGGGACTTACCATATTGGATTAACACTACCGACCATGGGAGCCAGGATATTGTTATTGTTGTAGTTTGCTCGAAATATTTTATGATGGAAGATAAAGATACAAGTTTTATAGGAAAGCATTGTGACGTCACACATGTCTGCAGTTTATAATGTTCTCACATGCTGCTCACTGGTTCAGTCCTGCGGTTTATTCGAAGGCCGGGACTTACCAGGTTGGATTAACACGGGGATTGAGATTAAACCAGGATACATTGCACTGAGAAAAAAACTAGGGTGCCGGAAGCCTGATCGGGTGACTGGGTTCCGGCACTCTAATGTTGAACTCTATATCGGGAAGCTCGACACTATAATATAGCATTCCAACAGCCTAAATCAGGAGAAGTAACCCAATAATAGAGTTCTTCCACCCTAAACTTGTGGCACCCTGAGACCACTATAATATAGCATTCCAACAGCCTAAATCAGGGGAAGTAACCCAATAATAGAGTTCTTCCACCCTAAACTTGTGGCACCCTGAGATCATTTTTTTTTCTTCTCAGTATGGTTGTTTAGAAATACATAAAACGGAACCGGGTGCATCATGTTCAATCCCAATTTCTTCTGTCAACACATTGTTCCACTCATCCCATCGCATTGATTCTTCAAGTTTTGCTGCTTGAAGAGAATTCATCTTGTAGCATTCCAACAGCCTAAATCAGGGGAAGTAACCCAATAATAGAGTTCTTCCACCCTAAACTTGTGGCACCCTGAGACCATTTTTTTTTTCTTCTCAGTATGGTTGTTTAGAAATACATATAACGGAACCGGGTGCATCATGTTCAACCCCAATTTCTTCTGTCAGCACATTGTTCCACTCATCGCATCGCATTGATTCTTTAAGTTTTGCTGCTTGAAGTGAATTCATCTTGTGGTATGGCTCGCTCGATGTTCGTAGTTAGATAGAAGTACGTGCCAGAACTTTGTGATCCAATTTCGGATGAAAGATAGCACTACAGCACATCACATATCCGATGGAGTTACTGAAGAATGTTGAGCTTCCCTTTCTCGTTCCAGTGACCTATATGAAAATCCTAAGCTTACTCTTATCTTTCTCTGATGTTATTGGATTTCTCCGTTACTTTATTACTGTCAGGACTTCGGATTACCCCCAATGGTAGCATCTTGGATCTATCTTTCTCTGATGTTATTGGATTTCTCCGTTACTTTATTACTGTCAGGACTTCGGATTACCCCCAATGGTAGCATCTTGGATCTAGGGGATTGCCTTTTCCCATGACTTTTCATTAGTTTTCATGTAGGTTAGATTTGTACTGGTATCGTGTGGTGGTGTAATTTTGACAACTCAGACACCGCAAGGGGCAGGGAAAGAATTAGAAACGAAAGAAGTGGATTTTATCCATTCGGTGCTCAGCTGCTCAGGTTAGAAAGAGTCAAATTTGTTGAGAATATCTTCTTACTTATTTAAAAAATACAAATGAAATATTTCTTTAAGAGGTGGACAGGAAGAGAGCCAAAACTGTTCGAGCCTGGAGCTGTTTTACCGCTGAAGGACCACAGCAATCCTTCCAAAAAAGAAACAAGGCTAGAGTAGTTACCTACTGGCCTCATCCAAAAGATTGGCCGAAATACGGTTATTCTTCGGTAGAGCCAAAAATGTTCGAGCCTGGAGCTGTTTTACCGCTGAATGACCACAGCAATTCTTCCAAAAAAGAAACAAGGCTAGAGTAGTTAACTACTGGCCTCATCCAAAAGATTGGCCGAAATACGGTTATTCTTCGGGACAATGAAAAAACTTTCTTCAGATGGAAAAACTTCGTTTCCTGGAATACCAGTAGTTTCTTGGCGTTCACCTTCCACACAAAAAGTTTCCTCGACTGTCAGAAATTGTAAAGTTTTTGCAGATCTGCAATCGAAAGGTATTACCCACATGTGCATGTACACTAAAACAATCTAAAAAGCATATCCCAGCAATACAAACAGACATACACGCTACATATTCTATAGCTATACTGTTACCCATATCCCATATGAAAATGGCACATGCAGATAAATTTTATTTGCAATAAAAAAAATCCCAACACAAATGTCAGACCTTCTGAAAATTTCAAGAAACCCGCAGACTTCGAAGCAGGAAAACTTTCTGTTCTTCGTTTCGACTAAATTGAACTTTATGTTTCAAATATCGTCTTTCTAGATTGGGTGGCGGGGAGGGAACTGGGTGAGGAAGAAAACTTTTTTGCGACTTTAGAAAACTTGACAGAATTGAAAATCAAAATAATGAACTTGGTTATTTTAGTGAGATTATATTAACTTGATCATTAAATATAGCAAGATTATGAGCATACCCATTCCATTCTAGAGTTCAAAGCAGTGGACAGGGAAGATTTTCATGAAGATTTTACATTCGAATATCTTTGGAGAAAGCTTTAATTTCAGGTACCTATCTTGCAAGAATTCGGGACATTTCCAAGTACCTAGTCCTTGGTTTCCTTTACAAATTTGCCTGGTCTCAAACCCCCATAAGCCAAGGCTTATTACGAAGGGTTAATTTCCAAAGTTACTGAGTCTTCCATCAAGATAATCTTTTAACGTTATGCCAGCCACTTGGCGCTCAGATCTTCTCAGAGACCGCGGTCTCAACTCTAGTGCCACATTAAAACCACCTCACCAGATGAGGGTTAAGAGGACAGTAAGGGGTCCTAGGGAGGCAGTCCATCACGCAAACCTTCCTCCCATATAAAACAATCACTCGCTCTGCTTGAGAGAAAATTCAATAAATTATTAATTTTTTATTATATCAACTTTCTCGAACCGTGGAGGAAAAACTCGGCGAGTTAGGGAGACAAAAACGAAGAAAATTATAAGAGAAAAGAACTGGGAGAATAGCAAATACTCAATTGTTCTTTGCAAAACTTGTCTTTGTTTCTTAGAAAATAAAATGATAAAAAAATCTTTCGATGTTTTCGCTTGATAACTTGAGGAAACACAAAACTGAATGAATGAGAAAATACTTGAATATGTAGATGATCTATGGAATCCATACTATGTATGAATACGGTTCTCTGGGTCTGGGTCTAACTTTGTTCAGCTCTACCATTTTTTCCACGGAAATATCTTGAAACGACTTCCTTGACATACGAGTAAAAACTAAGAATAATATTTGGAGTTGGACGTGATCGGATCAAGACAATAATCTCAGTTATACGACATTGGACAAGTTGTGGTTGAAAGCTTGAAACTTTAATAACAAAAATGTTAAGTCACTCGGACCGTCACTACTCTGTTACCCCTGTCATGGCCAGCTTCATGTTGGTATTCACACAAAAGCTCATGGCATCCAGAAACCAAGTAAACATCCAATAACCTTCATCAAACTTGAACTGGAAACCGTATACCAGTCCAATATTATTTTCCATCCAAGCCTTCCTCTTGAAAAGAAAATAAAGGAAAACATTCTCTCCTTTTTATTTAAATAAAAGGATAAAGGCTAATGTCGAGACATTTGCTTTTTTTTCCCTTTGTTGTTCCGAAACAATTTTCTTTTGTACGACGCGTTTTCTGAAGTCTGCGCCTAGGTCTTTCCTCTTGAAAAGAAAATAAAGGAAAACATTCTCTCCTTTTTATTTAAATAAAAGGATAAAGGCTAATGTCGAGACATTTGCTTTTTTTCCCTTTGTTGTTCCGAAACAATTTTCTTTTGTACGACGCGTTTTCTGAAGTCTGCGCCTAGGTCTCTTTTTTGTATTCTCTGTTATTTCCTTTTGACATTTATTTTTATTTTTCCAGGCCACCTTTTTGGCTTTTTTTCAAAGTTGTAAGTTTACATCCCCGTCTTTCTCCCTCCGCAGACAAAATGCTCAAAGTTCAGTTTCAAGTCTATGGTATTATGTTCCTCTCTGTCCCTCCTATGTGTCTTATTGTTTCCCTTCTCTCTCCCCATGCTTCCTTCCTACGGTTCTTTTATTCAAATTTCTATTGACTCGGAGGTTTCGACGCCAAAACAGAGGCTGAAAGCTGAGATGGTAAGCCTGTGGTGGCTGTAAGAGTTTAAAAGCCTTTTTGTCGTAGGTAAATTTTCCAACAATTCCAGAGCCTGAGCCCCACTATCCATTCGTGTGACTTCAGTCATAGTACGTACAATGAACGTTAACAATGTTAATATTCATAGTTGTCCATGTCCATCACTAATTGACTCGGAGGTTTCGACGCCAAAACAGAGGCTGAAAGCTGAGATGGTAAGCCTGTGGTGGCTGTAAGAGTTAAAAGCCTTTTTGTTGTAGGTAAATTTTCCAACAATTCCAGAGCCTGAGCCCCACTATCCGTTCGTGTGACTTCAGTCATAATACGTACAATGAACGTTAATAATGTTTATAATTTTATATTCATAGTTGTCCATGTCCATCACTTATGATTCTCGTGAATCATTGGGTATTTGGGTCCACTGAAGTCCACTCTATGTAAAGTGAGACGCGTGGAATTGAGAAAAAAAAAGTTGCAGCTCTGACAGAATAAATAAATAAAATGAGCTTGAAAAAATAAAGTTATTTTAGGATGAGGGTAAGATACTCAACACTGTCACCATTATATTCTAGAGTCTAGACAAACGATATCATCATTTGATACAACTTGGTGAATTTCGATATTGACATCTATCAAGGGTGACATGTTCTGTAGTCAATGGTGTCGAATGTCCATTATCCAATCAGAGAACTTGAGAGTTGTTTGATACGGCGACATTTTTGTCCAATGACATCTCTATGACAAACACAACAATGACACTCAGCTCCATTATCATTAGAGTTGTCAGGTAACGAGATGAAAAACAACCCACTTACTAGAGTACAGTGGTGGAGAGGAACTAATCTTTTAACGATAAATGTAAAAAAAAACTTTACCTAGTGAAGAGTATAAAATTATTTCTTTTACATTTATTGTTATTCTCCATTATCATTAGAGTTGTCAGGTAACGAGATGAAAAACAACCCACTTACTAGAGTACAGTGGTGGAGAGGAACTAATCTTTTAACAATAAATGTAAAAGAAATAACTTTACCCAGTGAAGAGTATAAAGTTATTTCTTTTACATTTATTGTTATGGAACTTCACAAAGTTACTGAGTCTTCCATCAAGATAATCTTCTAACGTTATGCCAGCCACTTGGCGCTCAGATCTTCTCAGAGACCGCGCCGGTCTCAAGTTTTTTCCGCAACACACATTCCTACTGTCTGACGGACCCGGACTGTCTGACGTTCCGACTATCTGACGGACCCAGGTATGTGAGACCGTGCTCTGTCAGATGGTCTGAGTGTGAGTGCTCAAAGTTACTGAGTCTTCCATCAAGATAATCTTTTAACGTTATGCCAGCCACTTGGCGCTCAGATCTTCTCAGAGACCGCGGTCTCAAGTTTTTTCCGCAACACACATTCCGACTGTCTGACGGACCCAGGTATGTTAGACCGTGCTCTGTCAGACAGTCTGAGTGTGAATGCCGGACCCAGGTATGTTAGACCGTGCTCTGTCAGACGCGGTCTGAGTGTGAATGCCGGACCCAGGTATGTGAGACCGTGGTCTGTCACACGGTCTGAGTGTGAGTGCTGGGCACTAGTTATTGGGTTGATGAGAATAACTGAACAAGTTAGCATGGACTTCCCGCTCCTAGTAACCTGAGCAAAAGATGAAAAGCAAAAGACATTCTAGGTATGCGCTGTCTCTGAGCGATAATCCAACCGGTCAACCACTAGTATAGTACTTCGAAGGATTACGGTTGGTCCAGTGGTAACGCGGTTGCTTGCCATGCAGAAGGTCCCGGGTTCGAATCCCACCATCGACAAAAATTTGTACTCGTTTTTCGATTGCAAATATTTCAACGGGTTACTTTCTGGTGTTCTCGTGTTGACCCAGCACCTAAATGGGAAGTATTGTGTCTCTTCTCGCCCATCTGATGAGAGGCATACTACGGGATGGACATGCTACGACACAGGCCACATGCGTCTAATGTAGCAGTTGTTCCATTGCTACAAAATAAAAACGGCGGTGGAACACTCATCGTTTTTTTTTAAGGGATCGAACCCAGTACCACTGACCTGGTAGGCGGCTATCATACTGTGCGGGTTGCTCTGCGACGGATCGGGGGGCACGGTTGGTCCAGTGGTAACGTGCTTGCTTGCCATGCAGAAGGTCCCGGGTTCGAATCCCACCATCGACAAAAGTTTGTACTCGTTTTTCGATTGCAAATATTTCAACGGGTTACTTTCTGGTGTTCTCGTGTTGACCCAGCACCTAAATGGGAAGTATTGTGTCTCTTCTCGCCCATCTGATGAGAGGCATACTACGGGATGGGCATGCTACAACACAGACCACAAGCGTCTAATGTAGCAGTTGTTCCATTGCTACGAAATAAAAATGGCGGTGGAACACTCATCTTTTAAACTAACTAACTAACTATTACAAATAAATAAGGACGAAACCCTAGGTAGCTAGGTACTCATGCGTCATCCCGAGCATATTGTGTCCTCTAGCTCTAGAGTCTTGGGTACTTGGGGGGCGGCAGACTGGGAGTTTTCACATCTGCCGATCAAATTTAATGAGGACAAGAGGACACTCCTGTCCTCATTAACTCCTGTCCTCAACAACAGGAGGACACTCCTGTCCTTAGTCACAATATTGAACATTCTGTGACTGGAGGACTGGAGTATAACTTGAACTCTAATCACTAGTGGGAATCGAGCTTCAAGCAGTTCAAGTGCCGCCACTGACACTTCTGTGCTCATTAAATTTATATCCATGCTACATAAGTTGTTAGCTTTTCTTGTTATTTTCTTCGCAAAAGTTTTCATAAGAGGATTGCTCATAAGAGGAAAGTGGCAGGGGAAGGGCAGACATATCAAATCAAAGTGGAGAAGGTTGACTACCCTGGGGTGCTATTGATGTTGTCGGCTCCAATCAGGCATACCTAAAACGGTTCTCGTTTCCACGAAAAGGAGAACTCACTTGTTTGCTTGCTGCTCTCTTGATGTTACAAATATAAGCTCCACCCAAATTGACAGTCGAGTCTAGATATTCTGGGAATACTGAAGCGTAGTTTTCTTTTTGGGGTAGAAGGTGTATTTTGGTCTTATAAACAAGAAAAAAAAAGGATCTTTCACTAATTTTCAAAAGGGAAAAAAAGGAAAGTAAAAATATACGAAAAAAAAGGAATTTTCGACTTTTCCATGAGATTTTGTGACTTTCTCATGAGCACAGATTCTCATGAGATTTCCTGTGAACCCAATGACTCTGCACATGTCATCTCAATCAACATCCGCATCAATGATGCTGAAATCCGTCACACGTCACCCTTTTGTGACAATTTCGGAGTTGAGATCAACTTTCCTCTCTTTCAAGTCGGATTTGATATCCTCCAAACTAAATCCCCGACACTATTCCTCCACCAAGTTCCTCTCCCGTCCCGTTTCCATTTAACTTCCAAGCTTTTCTACTGAGTGATTTCCACATGTGTGTATACACCTTGACATTTGACACTAGAATGAAGCGGAGGAGAGGAGGCAAAGCTAGATAAAGGGGGAGATGAGAAGACGGGGAAAGGGAGAGAATAGGGAGAGGGGAAAGGGAGAGAAGGAGAGGAAAATGAGGGGAGAGAGAATTGGGAGAGGAAAGGGAGAGACGAGGTTGAAGGGAGGGAGAGAATAAGAGGGAGATAACAGGTTGAGGGGAGGGAGAGAATAGGTAGAGAAGGAAGAGAGGTTGAGGGGAGGGAAAGAACAGGTTGAGAGGAGAGAGAGAGAGAGGAAAGGAAGAGGAGAGGAGAGTGAAGGAAGAGGAGAGGTTGAGGGGGAGGCATGACATGTTAACAGTTGACAGCAAGGGCCACATGTATAATTCAAACACCAGGTGGATGATAACGAGACTATGTGAGGGGAGGAATAGCTTTCTCTGTCAACACTGCATTGAGAAGATATAATTAGACACGGGACGTGAAACGGCCTATGGTCCAGTGGAAAACACATTAGACACAAAGGCTCAGAGAGTTAACCCTTCATTCTTACATAAAAAGCCCACTCCGATGCTAAGGTGTAGGGACAAACAGCCCTATAGGATGGGTTAAGCTTCTAAGAATCTAAAACCTTTCATTGGTGATGTAGAATCTACTAGAGACCACAGAATATTTGTCAGAACTATTTGGGAAGTTGAAATTTAAAGTTGCAATAAAATTGATTTGAAAAATTGTGACAAAATTGATCTCATTGATATATAAAAAAAAAATAATAATAATAAAAAAAAAAACAGAATTGTGCTTTTATTCGTTAACCTTAACATTTTAGAATCATGCTGGAAAAACAAGATTACATCAATTTGTCATAGTTTCACAGATTTTAGCTGGAGTCTGAGTGCCACATTAAAACCACCTCACCAGATGAGGGTTAAGAGGACAGTAAGTGGTCCTAGGGAGGCAGTCCGTCACGCAAACCTTCCTCCCGTGGACAAACAGCCCTATAGGATGGGTTAAGCTTCTAAGAATCTAAAACCCTTCATTGGTGATGTAGAATCTACTAGAGACCACAGAATATCTGTTAGAACTATTTGGGAAGTTGAAATTTAAAGTTGCAACAAAATTGATTTGAAAAATTGTGACAAAATTGATCTCATTGATATCAAAAAAATACCAGAATTGTGCTTTTATTCGTTAACCTTAACATTTTAGAATCATGCTGGGGAAACAAGATTACATCAATTTGTCATAAGTTTCACAGATTTTAGCTGGAGTCTGAGTGCCACATTAAAACCACCTCACCAGATGAGGGTTAAGAGGACAGTAAGGGGTCCTAGGGAGGCAGTCCATCACGCAAACCTTCCTCCCGTGTACTTCCTCATTTCCTCCCTCGGTACCTGCACATCTCTTCCTCACTAGTTTTTCGCCTCTCTCCCCGTGTTGAGTTGTTTGCTTTTTCCACAAGCTTAATATTTGCTTTGAACGAATGATTTGTTTGTTCTAACACAGAAGAGGAGCGGTGCGTTCAATTGCGAGCACTTTTTGCGCGCTACCTAACCCTCTCTAAAATTCCCTCCTATCCCTCCCCTTGTACATTGTGTAAACCCATTTCGATTTTGTTTTTCATATAAGTTTATCTCGCTGTTATGGAGTTTGTTGTGCTGTTATTGTTTTTTGTAGCCTCTCTCTCACTCACTCTCTCTCATGTTTTGGAGTGTTATTTAAAAATGTATAAGTGCCATCCATGCCATGCTCTCTCGTTGTTGCTGTGTATGCTCATTGAGTATTCAGTTACCATTGTGATGTTTGTAACTTTGTACAGAATATTCTCTATATTTAGTACAATGGCGTTAGGAATATTTTGTTTTTCATATAAGTTTATCTCGCTGTTATGGAGTTTGTTGTGCTGTTATTGTTTTTTGTAGCCTCTCTCTCACTCACTCACTCACTCTCTCTCTCATGTTTTGGAGTGTTATTTAAAAATGTATAAGTGCCATCCATGCTCTCTCGTTGTCGTTGTGTATGCTCATTGAGTATTCAGTTACCATTGTGATGTTTGTAACTTTGTACAGAATAGTCTCTATATTTAGTACAAAGGCGTTAGAAATGTTGAGCTTTGACTTTATTTTGCGGACAAATTAGCCTGGATCGTTGCGTTGGTCACCTTTAGAACCTCTTCGAACGGATACATTTTAGCATGGGAAATCGTAGGATTGATGGAGATTTAATTCTTTCTGAGCTAATTCAGTGCTAGAATCAATTTTCACAAGAGAAATTGGTTGATTGGAGAACATTAGGAAACAACCTATGATCTGACCTTTCAATCTGATCTTTAAAGGGCTACGCCTACCTGTGTTCAGTCTAGTTTGATGTTTTCAATTGGTAGTAATCCGCTATCCAAGCTATCTTCCACTTAAAGGGCCGTTATGATAAAACTCTGCAAATGAAAACACATGACATGGAAGTATAGGGGAAAAAAACCCAATGACCTAATTATTCACGGAGCTACGAAGCATTTTTTCTATCCTCGTGCAATCCCAGTGTCCATGATGCATTGGTTTATGACTGCAGAAAAACAGATTAGGTACTCAGCGATACTGTTTGCTCAACAGTTCAAATTAAATATTTATACATTTTATACTGTTGATTTAAATTTCATGTTGTTGATTTAATGGGATTCTCGTGTAGTTTCAGTTCTTGTTTAATGTTGGGTGTTCAAGGCGGGTTTAAACCCCACCACCGTGAGATGGGTATCATGTCTGTCTTTGTAAAATGTAAATGCAGTTTCTTTGTGTTATTATATCACAACTTTGGTGCTCACTACAATTTTGTAGGATTTTCCCAATATCTCAATAATCTTAAAATCCAATGTTTACCTACCATGCTGGCACCGGTCGCTATGCGGATTTATATGTCATAGTCAATAATTCCAAATAGTCCAATGCAAAAAGACTGATCGTATCTAGCGGCCTTAACACAAATTGGCGTAAACCCTTGGCTGTGGTTGGCTGCTCGTAGTCCAGGATGTCCTTCACTCGGTTGGGCAATGGGCAGGTTTCTTGATTGGAGATGAGGTAGCCGAGGAACTTGACTTCTGGTTGGCCGAAGACGCACTTTCTGGGATTGAGGTTGAGTGAGTATTGTTGGAAGCGCTCGAAAATGATGGTCAGGTGCTCCAAGTGTTGGGACTCAGTCTCTGATGCGACCAGCACGTCATCAATGTATGGGAAGCAGAAGTCTAGGCCTCGGAGAACTTTATCCATGAAGCGTTGGAATGTCTGCGCTGCGTTCCGCAGACCAAAGGACTTGTATGGGAATTCGAACAAGCCAAAGGGTGTGGTGATGGCTGTCTTGCAGATGTCTTCCTCGGCAACTGGAATTTGGTTGTAGGCACGCACCAGATCGATTGTGGAAAAGACTGTTTTGCCATGGAGTATGTGGGCAAAGTCCTGAATGTGGCGCACTGGGTATCGGTCTGGGATGGTGCGAGCATTGAGGCCTCGATAGTCGCCGCAGGGTCACAGACAGACAGACACACACACAGACAGACACACACACGGACCAATGGCTGAAACTTTGGATTTAGGCTCTAGGGACCTCAAAACGTGTTTTAGCACTAAAATCTGACCATCGAAATTTTGACCCGATTACATTACTTTCCTTCCTATAGGATAAGGAAAGTAAAAATGGTGAATTTAATTTCGTCCCCACCTTCTCCAATAGTTACCATCAAATTGATTGGAGTTCCCCCCCCCATGCTCTCCTCACTGGTATTTAAACATTAATCCAATGCCTGAAGGATTATTAATGTAATGTACTCAGGATCTATAATCCTAGGGGAGACTAACTCTGGGAGAAACGTTAACAGAGGGGAGAGCAATGGATATTCCTAGGTAATCTAATGCCTCGCCCAACACTCGTAATCATAATTACAAGAGAGAATAATAATTGTTCACAAATTTCCACTGACCTGGAAAAATGTTCGACCTTTTCCCCCGAGCAGGATTTTCTGCTTTCCTTGTTTCAAGAGTTACCACTAGGACCTTTGTGTAACACCTCTCGTCCCAAGGTGTAGCAGGGGTTGAAATAGAGATAAAGTGAGTTTTCTGTTCTATAACTAACGTCCAACCTTATGATGAAGTGTCTTTCTTTGCTGTCCTCTAACTAACCTTTACTCATTTCAAGTGGAATGGAACTTTATCTTGGCAGTTCATCTTCATTTATTTTGATCTTCATTTATTCGAGAATTGGACCACATAATAATAGGGCTGTAAGGATTAAAATTAGAACGTTAAATAGAGATAAAGTGAGTTTTCTGTTCTATAACTAACGTCCAACCTTATGATGAAGTGTCTTTGCTGTCCTCTAACTAACCTTTACTTATTTCAAGTGGAATGGAATTTTATCTTTGCAGTTTCATCTTCATTTATTTTGATCTTCATTTATTCGAGAATTGGACCACATAATAATAGGGCTCTAAGGATTAAAATTAGAACGTCCCCAACACTCGTAATCATAATTACAAGAGAGAATAATAATTGTTCACAAATTTCCACTGACCTGGAAAAATGTTCGACCTTTTCCCCCAAGCAGGATTTTCTGCTTTCCTTGTTTCAAGAGTTACCACTATTAGGACCTTTGTGTAACACCTCTCGTCCCAAGGTGTAGCAGGGGTTGAAATAGAGATAAAGTGAGTTTTCTGTTCTATAACTAACGTCCAACCTTATGATGAAGTGTCTTTGCTGTCCTCTAACTAACCTTTACTCACTTCAAGTGGAATGGAACTTTATCTTGGCAGTTCTTCATCTTCATTTATTTATTTTGATCTTCATTTATTCGAGAATTGGACCACATAATAATAGGGCTCTAAGGATTAAAATTAGAACGTTAGGAGGAAGAGATCTGAGCATGCTTGGAATCTGTTCGGGGATAGGTTCCGAGTATAGTCCTGATGGATTCTCAAAAAAGCTACGCCACTGGTATGCCTAGATTACTATACAAACTTCCACGCTATCATCTCATATCCCCTTCCATTTTCTCCAAGTTCCACATTTCTAATTCAGAGTTGCTTTCTTTTTTTCTCTCTCTCTCTCTCTCCGAATAGAAATGAAATTTATGGCCCGGATGCTGGGATTTCATTGTGAGGAGCGAAAAATATGGATGTGATAATCCTCATTCCAAGACTAAACAAAAAAAAAGTTCAAGTCAGACCAAAAGAAATGAAACGCACCCGAATTCAAATATCATGGAGAACGGAAGATCGGGGATTTTGGATTTTTTTACATACTTCTGAGATTTTCCGTCGAGTGAATGTGGACACTTCCGGGTTCCGGGAGATAGAGATAGTTAGTAATGTTAGTATACATAGTTACATAGTCCTCTCCCTCCAATTGATTCGGGTACATATTGCTGATCCAACTCCACAAATTTCAAAGTAAAGAGACTTTCAATTTCAAAGCATTCATTATAAAGATGATCAAACACATCAAGACAAACAGACATGAATACGAGACTGAATGCATTTCTGTCCAATCAGCAAGTTTGAAAATGAAAACAAACGTCACTGAAATGACAGCGTTTAATAACTTCAATATTGTATTCAATGGGTATTGGGTAGCCGCCCACTCAGTCAGGTTTAAACCATCTGCAATTCAAAACGCCCGTCATTACCTTCCTTCATTTGAAAGCTCCAATAATAAAGCTTTTAATACAGCTTGTGAATTCATTTTATTTTAGCAATATCATCCCCCGCACCGGCTGTCTCTCTGTGAAAGGACTTAATTCTACCTTTATATTCCACACTTGACAAAACTCGAGCTTTTTATCTCCTTAGAGTCACTAAGAGAGGAGCTTTAAATTAAATGCTCCTCACGATGAAATTCAAATTAAAAACGGGAGAGACTCTATAAAATAAAAGAGAGAAAAGTACAAAGCGGTGACGAGATGAGGGAAGACAGACAAATAGAAGACAAAAAAGGTGAGATAAATAGAGAAGAGAAAGGATTAGAAACGTGTCGAGTGCAGGCGAGAGAAATTCAAAATTTTTGAAAAACAAAATTAAGAAGAAAACGAAGAGCTTTTTGGAACTCTGAATTAAGCCATTTGAAAAGTAAACTGTTTGTGCAAACACAACCTACCCTATGTACTTACTAAGTCATGTGTACGTTACATGTAGGTAAGATTCTACTGACGAAATTTCCGACAGTTTCATATCATATTCCCTGTGTGCAGGAGACTAATCCACTGCACACAGGGAGAGCTAGTGTTATTACTGTTATTTCTTCCACTGCACCGATTCCACTGTCACAGGGTTAAGGCTAGCTTGACAAGTTGACATTATTTGGGGGCGGAACTTACCTGTTTCTTTTCTGGAAGCGGCGGCTTTGGTATAAAAGATGAATGCCGCCAGGAAAAACACAGACGACAGATTTTCCGCACGCCCTACCACCCCCGTCACCTGAAACAAACATAGAGATAGCATTATCAAGACTGTAGAAAACCAAAATAAAAAAACAGCAATAATGTAGCAAATGAAACCACGATTGTAGAAAACGAAAACAAGATTATACATAGAAGAGGAAATTGTAATACGAGATGGGAACAAAATTGTAGCAAAAAGTAACGAAAATGAAATGGCAAACTAGAACGAAAATGAAATTTATATTGTAGCAAAAAACGACTGAATGGAAAACTGCTCAAAAATTCTAGTGTCATTGAAAATTCCAAGACCATTAAAACTCGAATGTTGTTGAAAATTCTAATTCGTGTGGAAAACATAATCGAATACTTCAGGACGAAATTTTCAACAATAGAAAACTCTTAGGGTAAGGCATTTTAATGGCGGAGTGTAATGTTGTTTTTCTGTTTTGTGTAGGATTTTTGGAATAAAGGGTCGAGAGAAGTGTTACGATGTGCTAAAGTATACATTAAGATACAAAAGGAGGCGCCATTATTTACCCAGGCAATACTGATTTATTTACTTGTTTTTCACCCCCCTTGAACAGTTCTTAAGGTTGGTTTTCAACAGCCTAACAAATGGAAACCGAAGGGTCAGTCTCTAACCTTGATTTCTGGTTGTACTAGTTCGACTTACTACGAATTTCCCTTCCAGTGTTCCCTTCAGGTTTAAAGTTTGGTTAGGTTTGTTTACTAAGAAATTTCCCTTCCAGTGTTCCCTTCAGGTTTAAAGTTTGGTTAGGTTTGTTGTGCCTTGGTTAACCGATAGAAATAAGGAAAGTAAAAATGGACTACTACCCAATATGTCCAACATCAACACAAAGGCTGCAATATCCAACAACTTCAACACAATCGCTGCTGATTTACTGCTGAAAGTCTTTCAAAGAAAAGTTCAAAAGTTGTCCATATTTCGCACTATAGCGCCGTGGTTTGCCATTCACGTTTCTGCCCTTTTCCTTTCATTTTAAACTTTCCCGTGAACTTTACACGGAAGTTTATTTCCCTTGAAAATCGATGGCGATATATATATTTTTATTTCTAGGTATTTTTTATGTGCAAAAGACAGGAAGGGTGAAAAAAATATAAAGGAAACGCAAGATGGGAAGCGAGAGAGAAAAAAGCTTTAAAAAAATATTTACTACTTTTGTGTAATAGAGAAATTTAATATTTTTATTGGAACATCAGAAGGAGAAAGGAAAGGGAGGAGGGGAGGAAAGAAAAGGAGGGAGGAGGAGGGAGGGGAGAAGAGAAAAGGGGAGGAAGGGCGTTATAGAAGTTAGTTCTTTCCCCTTTTCTTTCTGATGGAATTGGGGGGGGGGGAATAATGTACCCACTGTCCGAAAAGAGCAGGGGTGGGGGGGGGGGGAATAATGTACCCACTGTGCGATAAGTGCAGGGGAATAATGTACCCACTCATATATCCACATGAGTTGTTGATGCTAACACCTGAAGTTCATGTTGTTAAAGTGTTTGTGAACCTTTGAGAAAGCTCCGAGACTATGCCCGAACTGTCTACGAGCACGTTCGGAGGTCAAAAAACACTCTAACATGAACCTGCAGACCTGGATTACTAACGCTCAGAATGTCTGACAGACCCAGGTCTAAAATCCGCCAGACGGTCGCAATGTGAGCGACCGATATCAGACAGTCGTGTGTGACGGGAAAAGCTTCCGATCTCTGTCACACGGTCTGAGCGTGAGTGGTTTGAGCTGGATTTGAACGGTCCTATTCATATTCGCGAGTCAAGTATATGTTTCGGCCGGCCATTCACTATTCTATTAAGACTGTGCCTCGGTACCGCTTTCGCATTACTTCAAGGCAATCTGTCAGGTCTACCTGATATAGTGAATGCCCGGCCTTACATATCGGATGGGATAGTACTTGGAGAGTCGTTTTCGTCGTTCCAGCTGATAATAACAGAATTCCAAGTGCGTAGCTCACCTATCGTATCGTATTGCTTCTTGCTGGGACTATAAATCTTGGCGTCGTGTTCTCTTACATTGTAGTTCTTTTTCCCAAATAAATCCTACTCTACTTCTGCTTCGCCTTCTTATTCCTCCTCTTTCTCCTCCTCCTCCTCCCCCTTTCTTCAACCTGTTTTCCTTTGCCTCCTCTTTCTCCTCCACAAACTCTTTCTTCTTCTCCTCCTATAAATCTTGGCGTCGTGTTCTCTTACATTGTAGTTCTTTTTCCCAAATAAATCCTACTCTACTTCTGCTTCACCTTCTTATTCCTCCTCTTTCTCCTCCTCCTCCTCCCCCCTTCTTCAACCTTTTTTCCTTTGCCTCCTCTTTCTCCTCCACAAACTCTTTCTTCTTCTTCTCCTCCTCCTACTTTTTCTTTTCCTACTCCATTTCTTCTTCATATTTCAAACCTCCTCCTAATTCTTCTCCCATCCTAAACCTAAACTATACGGGTATTATTTCATTTTCTCTACGTAAACTTTCCGTTCTTCTTTTTTTTTTATTATTATTATTCGCCTCGATTCATGACCTTTTTATAAAATACTAAACACTTCGAAAAAAGAAAGAGGAGGAGAAGGAGGACGTGGAAAAGAAGGAGGAGAAGGAGAAGAGGAAGAGGAGGAGAAGGAAAAGGAGGAGGAGTAAGAAGAAAGGAAGAAGGGAAGAGGTGGAAAAAGAGGAGGAGGAAAAGAAGAAGTAGAAGGAGGAGGAGGAGGAGGAGGAGGAGGAATGGTCGAATATGTGTGGACACAGCCTAAAATGTGCAAATGATAAATTTCATTAGTTTCCAATGGTTTTACAGCTAGAGAGTCAGAAGCGACAAAAATCTAATCAATTCATGAGTCATAGTCAGAATATATCAGTTGTTCACATCATCACATGTTGCATACAGGTCCGCCTAACACACATAAAATGGTAAATTGGTTCGAGGAGGGTAACATGTGAAAAATTCCCTCCAACATGTGGTGACTGTGAGATTTTACATATGATTTTCCCCCCTCGTTCTCATCCAGTTTTAGAATTCATATATGGAGTTCAAAGTTTATGCAAAAGTTCCCTAAGAGTATCAGGGAAACTTTACCGTACAATTTTTTTCCCACCCTTCGTATCCCGAGTTCCTGACGTACTTTAGGGAAATTTATATCAGATTTATACCATAAGCTGGGAGGGAGAGCTAGCGAAAAGGGGGAATAGGAAGAGAGAGGGGGGGAAGCTAGGAAAAAGAGAAGAGAAGGGAGAGAGAGGAGTAAAGTTTTTTTTTCTTCGAAACCAGTAAAAGTTCAAATCCATAACCCTTTACCTTCCCCTCTTTTCCTTCTCTCTTCCCCTACTCTCCCCTATCGTTCCGCCTTTGTGACGCTTCCAGATTAAATTCCCTTTCCCCCTCTCTCCTTACCTTCCCCTCCCTCCTTACATCTCCTCCTCCCCTCAAGTTCGACAAAATAGAAATAGGAAATAACAATTTCATATGCAGAAACATCAATTTTTCGTCGAGGGAGGGGTTGAAAGAAAATTGAAATGAAATGGAAGGGGAAAAGAAAGAAGAAAAAGATATAGGCTGGCGCTAGATTTGGAATATTAAAGCCCGTGATCCGGGGGCCTAGTAGGGGTCACAAGGGAGCCCAGTGATAGGGTAATTTGTTCACGACCTTTGTTGATTTGGGATGGCAGTTTTGCTGTTGTCATGTTGGCTACCACATGTTCAGCCACATGTTAGAGGAAAAATCCAGCTGTTTACATTTTGTGTTCGGCTTTCGTGTTCAAATTACAAACTTCAAGTGCTTCTTCTTTCTAATCCTCTTTTTAGCCCTAGCCTCCTTTCTCCTTCGCATTCTCATACATATTTCTAGACATGGTCTTCACTTGACTGGAGTGGATTATGGACTGTCCCCTATCTGATAGACGTTAAAAAACAAGACTAGGATAAAAGGGTACTTAATATCTATATTTCCATTCCAAAAGCATTATTTAAAAAAAAGCTCTTTTATGGACTTATTCAATTTCTTGCTACACCTAGGATTCTCTCCTAAACTTTCAAACGTCATCTCTTAATATTGGATGCAGTTGGCAAAGAGCAATAGTGTAGAAAGCATGTGCATTGAGGAATGACAAACAAAATGCAAGGAAAAGGCGAACAAGAGGAGAGGAAGAAGAGAAAGCAGGAAAAGGAGAAGAAAAAGAGGAGAGAAATAAGCCGCCTCCTCCTAATTCTTCTCCCATCCTAAACCTAAACTATACGGGTATTATTTCATTTTCTCTACGTAAACTTTCCATTCTTCTTTTTTTTTATTATTCGCCTCGATTCATGACCTTTTTATAAAATACTAAACACTTCGAAAAAAGAAAGAGGAGAAGGAGGACGTGGAAAAGAAGGAGGACGTGGAAAAGAAGAAGGAGAAGAGGAAGAGAAGGAGAAGGAAAAGGAGGAGTAAGAAGAAAGGAAGAAGGGAAGAGGTGGAAAAAGAGGAGGAAAAGAAGAAGTAGAAGGAGGAGGAGAGGAAGGAAGAGAATGATGAAGGAGCAGCAAGAAGAAAATGAGGAACTGGTGGGAAAAAAAGGGCAAAAAACAAACTCTCCAGATTGAATTTCTTCTATTTGTTCATGACCTTTGTTGACTTGGGATGGCAGTTTTGCTGTTGTCATGTTGGCTACCACATGTTCAGCCACATGTTAGAGGAAAAGAAAAATCCAGCTGTTTACATTTTTGTGTTCGGCTTTCGTGTTCAAATTACAAACTTCAAGTGCTTCTTCTTTCTAATCCTCTTTAACCCTAGCCTCCTTTCTTCTTCGCATTTATTCCTTTTGGTCAAAGGATTGTCCTGATCCATCGGTCATTCTGTTAGTGAAGAAATGGCGTCAGTTTTCTTTGAATTGTATTGCACGACTATGACGTGACGTAGGATTGGATTGCCAAAAATTAACAACAAGTTGAGAAGTAATTTGCCCTGAAAATTGCAAATCAAAAGTATTGTTGGGGAAGTTTCTCCATTTTGGCACTGATTATAAAATATTATGTAGTTGAAACATTATTTTAGTCATTTAATGCGTATTCAGCAAAATTTTCGCGTCTACCACTTCTACCAGCAGTACCACCAAACTGTTGGTCTCAGCTCACTATCTACAGATGAACACTCTCGGTTTCAATATTTCTCGTATGAAATATCACCCTCCATTAATATTCCCCGCAACACTTGCCCAAGGATCTAGCCCGTGAGGTTTATTTTTTCGGGTCTAGACAAAAGATATTAAATTTAGGACGGAAGAAAAATATAAAGGAACCATAAAATCTAACTGACATCATAAATTGTGGAAATTTTCTGCAAAAGAAAACACACTCACATTGTTTGAGTTAGAAAGTGGCGTAGCAGGGTGGACAAGTTGCCATGTCCTTTGTACACGCGAGAAAATCTTTTGTAAGTGAAATTGCTGTTGAGGAAAAATGTAACGTAAGGCCAAGGTCTGGAAAAAGGGCGTCATAACCTGGCCACATTAGTTGATTGATATTGGTCAACCTAAGTCAATTCCGCCACATGAGTTTAATGCTCATAAAGAACTGGTTTATAATTTACAAATTTGATTTGAAATTTTCAAAAAATCCCATTCCATTAACAAAAGTTATACAGCTGTTGTTGTTTTTGCTTTGCCCTTCTCTAAAAGCAAGTATTCTATGATAAGTCATTTCAAACATTGACGATTTGAGCATAATACGAGAACTTTGTCGTTTCTCGGTCCCCAGTCTCGGATCTACTGCACTGATCAGTGAAGCAGAAGATATACGAAGCAACGGGTTCAGACGAGGAGGGTAGGGGGGGGACCTTGAGGACTTTGGTTTTGATTTATTTTTATGAGTTTTTAAATTACAACTTGGAGGATTTTATTCTTTCGTGGAGAAACGAGAAGAATAAAGAACTTGGGTAGTTGAAGATTTTAGTATAAAACGCTGAATGATGCCTTGCTCTACTTTCCGAGGTTTAACTAGAGCAGTAAGAAGCGTTTTTATGGCAGTTTTAAACATCAACTCAATTGTGGAATGCGTTTTCTCGGTCAAATAGGGTAGCTCCTTCTTCCTTTCTTCCTTCGAGAGGAAAAAGTTTTTCTACACACCTTTAAAACGGAAGATGTAATATTTTTGGATGAAATCAACATACAACATGTTGTGTTTAACAACTTGATTGTTGAAATATTCCTAGAATCAAGGAACATTTCCTGATCTGATTTATTCAACGGGAAATAGTAAGAAGCGTTTTTATGGCAGTTTTAAACATCAACTCAATTGTGGAATGCGTTTTCTCGGTCAAATAAGTTAGCTCCTTCTTCCTTCGAGAGGAAAAAGTTTTTCTACACACCTTTGAAACGGAAGATGTAACATTTTTGGATGAAATCAACATACAACATGTTGCGTTTAACAACTTGATTGTTGAAATAGTCCTAGAATCAAGAAAAATTTCCTGTTCTGATTTATACAATGGGAATATTTCCCGTCTTTCCAAAAAAAGTTTTCTGGACACACAAGATAAACATTTCCTATCCCGATAGTTTATTCAATAGGAACATTTCCCGTCTTTTCAGGGAAACATTCTTGGAATCAAGGAACATTTCCTGTCCCGATGGTTTATTCAATAGGAACATTTCCCGTCTTTCCAAGAAAATTTTCCTAGAAACCAAGAACATTTCCTGTTCTAGTCTGTTCAATAAAAAAACAATTCCTGTCCGACTCAATTCAACAGGAACATATCCTACATGCTACCAAAGTTTCCTGGAAAAAAGACGAACATTTCCTGGTTCCCCCTCTCCTCCTTCGGATCCTGGGTATGTTTTCCAAAGTTCTACAAGGTAATAATAAGTTTATTGTTAACATTCCGAATCTCCATTAGTCTTTTCTTTATGTATCAAATACGGGATAGCTTGCATTTCCATCCCTTTACTTATGGCAGCCTTTCCTGAGTGTTTTGAAAATATTTCGACACCTGTTTTGGTACAAGGTAATAATAAGTTTATTGTTAACATTCCGAATCTCCATTAGTCTTTTCTTTATGTATCGCTCCAAGTACCTACTCCATGAAAATGTTGTCTTAACTTACGACCATCACTAAAACAAGCAACATGATGGCAACATCACAAAGTTGTGTTTGAGTTTTCTCAAGTTGATATGACGGGGAAACTGTTATCATCCGACAGGGGTAAACTGGGAGAGAGAACGCCTGACAGACGAAAGTTGAAAAGTTGAAATTTTTCTCCTTTTTTTTCTTCCCAACTCTCCCTCTCTCTCCTCTCTCTCTCTCTCTCTTTTTCTCTCTCTCTTTCTCTCTCTCTCTCTTTCTCTCTCTCTTTCTCTCTCTCCTCTTTCTCTCCTCTCTCTCTTTCTCTCTCTCTCCCTTTCCTAACCTCTCTCTCTCGCTCGTTATAAAACTTTTAACCCGGCTTTTTCTCGTACTTTTCTCCTCATGTTTTGTGTACTTTAACATCTTATAAGTACATTACATACATGTATTTCCACATCTGAATCATCTTAAACAAGCAACATGATGGCAACATCACAAAGTTGTGTTTGAGTTTTCTCAAGTTGATATGACGGGGAAACTGTTATCATCCGACAGGGTAAACTGGGAGAGAGAACGCCTGACAGACGAAAGTTGAAAAGTTGAAATTTTTCTCCTTTTTTTCTTTCCAACTCTCCCTCTCTCTCTCTCCCCTCTCTCTCTCTCCTCTCTCTCTCTCTTTCTCCCTCTCTCTCTCTTTCTTTCTCTCTCTCTCTTTCTTTCTTTCTTTCTCTCTCTCTCTCTCTCTCTCTCTTTCTCTCGCTCGTTATGAAACTTCCAACCCGGCTTTTTCTCGTACTTTTCTCCTCATGTTTTGTGTACTTTAACATCTTATACATTACATACAATCATGTATTTTCACATCTGAATCATCTAACAGATTCTAACACATGCCGAAACGGCCAAGTTTCGTGTACACTATGTACATAGGAGGATTTTGAGTTGTGTCGTGGTTAGCGCGGTGAGCTCCAGATTTGGAGGTTTGTTGGTTCAAGCCCAAGCCAAGTCATGAAACATTGTGTGCTGTATTCGTGCTTGAGGTTTTGGTCATGTACTGGGTTAGGCTATACTTGGATCGATTTTCTTTTTTCGTTGACTTTTCCTATTTTTAAGTCTTCTCATCAGAACATGAGACAACTGACAATTGAAACCGTTCATAAGGGACTTTCCCGAGACATTGTGGATTTCTGAGCGTGCTCCTACACCGTCTCCGAACCGTCTCCCAGCAGGCTCAGAGCCTCAGAGATCAACACAAACTGTAAACCTGAGGATACCGGGGTGTATCTATGAGCAAACATCCCTATCCATAGACCCGTACCGAAACATTTTTGGAATATCCACACCACACACCTAACAGAAATATAGAGCATGAATTGATGAATATTTAAACTTATGTACCTATTCAGTATTCACCCACCTACATCTGATGTACATACATAGAACCCATATAAATATCTGCTACCCACCTCTGAGATATAGGTACATAGAACCCTATATACCTGATATGTATGTCCAATTGTACATGGATTTCGATACCAAACAAAACGTTTTGGCGAAATAAATTGCAGAGGTGAAATTCGCCTGACAGGTTTTTGAAATGATGGGAGGTGGAAATTATTCGGGCAATTCATTTGCGGCAGTCAAACCATGCGAAATATTGATATATGAGCGGAGTGGCCTGAGGTGGATGTAAAGGTCCGTTCTCACTTGTCGTCTGTTTCATCCGATTTTTTTCCGAATGTCCTGTAGGCAATGTAATTTAAATGAGAATGTTCCCACTATATGTACATTGTACACACGACACGATTTTTTTTTCGAACGACACAAAGTGTCCCTCTAGGCAATGTGATTTAAATGAGTGTTCTCACCACGCACGACACGATTTTTTTCCGAACAAGTGGGAACGGACCTTAAAGAAAGTGCACTTCAAGAGAATATTTGGCATAAACTGGACGAAACAAGAAGACATGGAAGACAAACAATAATATGGATGCCCAATACTCCATTAGAAAGACCAAGTTGAGAGACAGAAGTAAATCAGAAGCAGAACAGTAAACACATTTGAAGAAGTATTAGAGGAGAGGCAAGGAATACCTCAGTGGAGAAAGAATTGGATGCAAATTCTATTCTACTGTATACGTTATCCTTTACCAAGTCTTTCAATTATATTCATTCTCTTATCTCTCTCTCTCTTCTTAGTGTGCCATGTCCATTACTGGACGTTGGCGATCAAAGTGGTCGAATATGTGTGGACACAGCCTAAAATGTGCAAATGATAAATTTCATTAGTTTCCAATGGTTTTACAGTTAGAGAGTCAGAAGCAACAAAAATCTAATCAATTCATGAGTCATAGTCAGAACATATCAGTTGTTCACATCATCACATGTTGCATACAGGTCCGCCTAACACACATAAAATGGTAAGTTGGTTCGAGGAAACGGACCTTAACTGTAGGCGTTCGAATAATGAATACTTTTGTGCAGAATTGAATAGCTAAAATAGCTTGATCAATACTCCAATACTGTTTGCGGTACTTTTGTTATAAAATTTCAATTGCTTTTATCACACATCACAACCCTCTGCTTTGTCATAATATGTTAGATGTAGATGGATAGCTAGATTTATTAATTGTTCATCTAATTCAAAGCAGATGGAATATTGACCACGTTACATAAAGCTGATGTGTCCCCACATGATTTCCTTTTTCTACCTCTTCCCCTACTCCCCTTAACTTTCCCCTTAAGAATACGAAGCAGTATACCATATTTATCTGGGTGTCTAGTTCTGATCTGGGTGTATTATATTCATTGAAAAAAAGATGAGTGTTTCACCGCCGTTTTTATTTCGTAGCGAAGAAACAACTGCTACATTCGACGCATGTGGTCTGTGTCGTAGCATGCCCATCCCGTAGTATGCTAAATAGAAAGTATTGTGTCTCTTCTTGTCCTTCAGATGAGAGACATACTCCAGGATGGGCATGCTACGACACAGACCACTTTTTTTACCGACTGCCGAGAAACTGGCAACTTGGGAGATTTGAAAAGAAAGAGAGTCCGCACCAATAGGGAGGAAGGAACATGTGGAGGAGGGGAGAAAAAAGTTGCACGCTTTCAGGATGGTGGGGAGGGGTAGGAGAGGGAAGGTGGAGGAGTACCCCCAAAAGGGAGAGGAGGGATAGATGGAGGGAGTGCCCCTGAAAGAGGGAGAGATAAAGTTACACGCTACATATCTGTAATACTAATCTTATATGTTGAGGTGTGAGAACTCTCAGGGTGACTGGGAAAGTCTCAACCTAAAGGTCACGAAAACGGTAGAGATAGGTATCTATCTTAAGATCTTCTTCTTTTACTGCACTTGTTCTCAATTTTATTGACCTCCTTTATCCTATTCCGCCTGGTTAGGGGACGTTGTCTGGCTAGGGGACGTTAAACTTGTCTGGCTAGTGGACGTTAAACAGAGAGAAGACTAGCGTCTGGCTGTGGGACTATAAACAGGGAGGAGAACAGCTAACTCTAACCAGCCTAGCAAGCTAGCAGTTCCTCAAAGGGTTCTCTCTGCTTTTAAAGACCAAGCACAAGTCCTCACGATGGTTGACTGCGGTTCCAACACCAACACCAACACCAACAGCAACAACAACAACACCAACAACACCAACAACACCAACAACACCAACAACACCAACGACACCAACGAGCTAACCCTAACCAGCCTAGCAAGCTGGCAGCTCCTCAAAGGGTTCTCTCTGCTTTTAAAGACCGAGCACAAGTCCTCACGATGGTTGACTGCGGTTCAGGACGAGCCAGCCAATTTAACATGGCTAGAGCTAGAGACCATCACCCCGGTGTATAGCAGATACAAGAAGACATCTTTTCTTGATTCTGCTATCGCCATTCGGCGAAAGATAAAGCCGCTACAACAACAAATCCAGTTTTAGAATTCATATATGGAGTTCAAAGTTTATGCAAAAGTTCCCTAAGAGTATCAGGGAAACTTTACCGTACAATTTTTTTTCCCACCCTTCGTATCCCGAGTTCCTGACGTACTTTAGGGAAATTTATATCAAATTTATACCATAATCTGGGAGGGCAGGGAGGGAGAGCTAGCGAAAAAGGGGAATAGGAAGAGAGAGGGGGGAAAGCTAGGAAAAAGAGAAGAGAAGGGAGAGAGGGGTAAAGTTTTTTTTTCCTTCGAAACCAGTAAAAGTTCAAATCCATAACCCTTTACCTTCCCCTCTTTTCCTTCTCTCTTCCCCTACTCTCCCCTATCGTTCCGCCTTTGTGACGCTTCCAGATTAAATTCCCTTTCCCCCTCTCTCCTTACCTCCCCCTCCCTCCTTACATCTCCTTCTCTACTAGATCCTACTATCCCTGAGATAATGAAAACAGATCTTGGAAATCTTTACACCTAAATACACACAGCATTGTGTTAAATTATCCGGAACTGTTTTGTAGTTAATGAAGATAGAAATAAAACACTGCTCCCCCGGTAGTCACCTCTAATACCACCAAGATAGAATTGCGCTAAAGCTCAGCAGGACATAAAAACTCAAATTCCAATAAAAAGTTACAACTTGAACACATTTCTACATCTTGCTTGCAGCTATTAGGATAAATATACTGGCAATGTCAGGAGCGTATTATAACTTTCTATTGTGTTTCTTATTATGACCATTAAAAATAATGATCCCTTCCCCCCTCTGTTGGCATTTTCATGATAAATATCGTCAGAATTTAATTTTAGTCAAATTCGAGGGAGGGGTTGAAAGAAAATTGAAATGAAATGGAAGGGGAAAAGAAAGAAGAAAAAGATATAGGCTGGCGCTAGATTTGGAATATTGAAGCCCGTGATCCGGGGGCCTAGTAGGGGTCACAAGGTGGCCCTGTTATATTAGGGTACCTATATACTTCAAATCCAAGAGCACGATAAAAAAAAAGAAAAAAGAAACTTCTCTATGGACTTATTCAATATCTTGCTACACCTGGGATCTCAATCTCTCCCAAACTTTCAAGCGTCATCTCCTAATAATGGATGCAGTGGGCAAAGAGCAA
The DNA here is from genome assembly GCF_000475195.1 of Diaphorina citri. NCBI lineage: Eukaryota > Metazoa > Arthropoda > Insecta > Hemiptera > Psyllidae > Diaphorina > Diaphorina citri. The sequence goes on along the minus strand of NW_007379263.1, from coordinate 15,446 downwards.
TAGTGTAGAAAGCATGTGCATTGAAGAATGACAAAAAAAAAATGCAAGGAAAAGGCGAACAAGAGAAGAGGAAGAAGAGAAAGCAGGAAAAGGAGAAGAAAAAGAGGAGAAGAGAAATAAGCCATACAATTCCTTGTATTGTGCATGAACCTTATAGATATAGAATAAAGTTCGATTGGTCTCAAGAAGTAAAGGGGGAAGATGGAGGAGGAAGAGGGGGTGGAAAACAGATACAAACAAACAAAGAATGTTACCTAATGAATGATAGAAAGAGGAAGTAGCAAATGTGTCCCACCCTCTCTGCACATTTCTTTGAGGAGGAAAGACACAAAGTAAATACACAAAAAGGAATTTTTATCAATAAAATAAAATATTATAAAACAGAATATGGAGGAAGGGGGATGAAGAGGGGTACAAAGGAAATATTGGACTTTTCACTTCCTGTGGATCCTGCGTGTTGCTTAACATAGGTGTCCTTACAGAGAGCATTCAGTGGTCGAAAGGTTGGTACGCTATCAGGAAGTCCAGGTTCGAATACCAGAAGAAGAATGATTAATCCTTTTTGTCCCTCTCTAACACGCTAACCACATTTCTGTTAATTCTTTCATCTTCTGCCCAGCCAAATAAAATAGGATGGGTGTTTTTGCCAGTCCCTTCCAGGCAGCCCTATCTATTCTGTACCTACCTCATGTCCTGATAATGTCCTTTCCGTGATTTATTTAAAGGTGAAAGCGTACACGTGCGATTTTTATGTAGCTCATAGTCTTAGTCGCCTGCTCTCTATGTTTTTCATAGGTTATGTTTTGCAGGGAACTACGCGCTACTAACAGTCGTAGCGGCTTGTCTACGCTTCCTATGCGGGCCTAAAGTCGGACAATCCCTTCAAGTTCAACTCGAAAGTAAGCCGCAGATAGCCCCCCACACACCAATGTCCTTCTAATCCCCTCCCTGGACGCTGGTAGTTAAAAGGTTTTCGTTGATAAAAGTCTTCTTTCCCCTCCTATCTGAACGTCACAAAAAAGCATGCAAAGCACGTAGCTCCAGCTTTTCTCCAGCGCCATGCACACAACCTTTCCAAAACAGATTGTTAAAAGTCTTTTCCATAATATCAACCTTTTTAATAAAATATTTCTGCAGCAACGACCATCGCAAAAGTTCGCTCTCCATATTTCTGCCTTTTTCGCTGGAAATTGGAAAAATAATCAGACTGGTGAGGTATATTCCTTTTTGTTTACGTTTTTGAATTTTGACTCGGAGTATTTTATCGTTTGTTAATGTGTTTGCTCATTAGAGAGTTGTACATATCATCATCAGCATGGTTTACATTCTCATTAGTCTCATTACAGATGAAAGGTTGTAATCCCAAGCTAGGTTCTCCATTAGGAACTTCATTTCCATGACAGATATGGTGTACAGGTACAGTGTACACACGAGTGCAAAAAAAAAAAAATACGGGATAGCTTGCATTTCCATCCCTTTACTTATGGCAGCCTTTCCTGAGTGTTTTGAAAATATTTCGACACCTGTTTTGGTACAAGGTAATAATAAGTTTATTGTTAACATTCCGAATCTCCATTAGTCTTTTCTTTATGTATCGCTCCAAGTACCTACTCCATGAAAGTGTTGTCTCAACTTACGACCATCACTGGAGCAAAGATATTCTGCAAACTCCAAAGTCACAGGATGAAATGAGTGAGTCTGAACAGAAAACTGAGACAACTATGCTCGAATAGACATCCGATCCAACCCCTATTTCTAAAGAAAACAATATTAATTTAAATGACTCAACCTTCCCCACCAGCTCCAAGAACAATAATCTTCCCCACCAGCTCCAAGAACAATAATCTTCCCACTCGGAGCGCTCTAATTAGTCAAAGTGAAACATTCCCCAACTCCTTCATAACAAACACACACCATATTTGTCTGTATGGATGCTATTAGTCTCATATTACACACACACAATACCTTACCAAACATTCATATTAAAAGACAGCTCTACGTTTCTGCCGTTTCAACTTTCAAGTTTTCATAAATATTGTATCAACATCTGGAGAACGTAATGTGTTATCAAGAGAGGGGAGGGGGGGAGACAGGAGAGGGAAGGAGGGAGAAAGAGGGTGAAGTGAGAGAGAGGATTGTGAATATAAGCCGATCCAACCCCTGTTTCTAAAGAAAACAATATTTAAATGACTCAACCTTCCCCACCAGTTCCAAGAACAATAATCTTCCCCACCAGTTCCAAGAACAATAATCTTCCCACTCGGAGCGCTCTAATTAGTCAAAGTGAAACATTCCCCAACTCCATTCATAACAAACACACACCATATTTGTCTTTATGGATGCTATTAGTCTCATATTACACACACACAATACCTTACCAAACATTCATATTAAAAGACAGCTCTACATTTCTGCCATTTCAACTTCCAAGTTTTCATAAATATTGTATCAACATCTGGAGAACGTAATGTGTTATCAAGAGGGGGAGAGGGAGAGAGAGGGAAGGAGGGAGAAAGAGGGTGAAGTGAGAGAGAGGATTGTGAATATAAGCTTTCCTCTCATTACGTCTATATGACAAAACAAAACACACTTTCCTCAACAATGAGACAAATGAGGGAAATGATGAGAAAGAAGAATAGAGGGAATGAGTAGGACAAGAAGGACGAGGAGGAAGAGAAAATAATAAAAAGAGAAGAGATATCCACTGAAATAGCGAGCTTCCAGGAGATTTCCAACAAGTGAAGGCCCGTACGGGATTGACAATATTTTTGGCCCTTTGGTTCATTCGTTCGGTACGGTACGAACGAAACACGTTGGAAAATCCCGGATTCGATGTATTCCATCGATAAAAAATGTGTACTCTTGTAGGTACATAATTCGATTGCAAGATAATATTTCGGGATTACTTCATTGGTTGGTGATGTTCTCGTAATGAACCAGCAGTCCCAACACCCACTAAATAGAGGGAAATGATGAGAAAGAAGAATAGAGGGAATGAGTAGGACAAGAAGGACGAGGAGGAAGAGAAAATAATAAAAAGAGAAGAGAGAAGAGGGAGAAGGGAAAAGAGGAGAGAGAACAAGGGGAGGAGGAGAAGAAGAGGGGTACGGGGAGTAAATCATAAACAGGGAAGGAGCAAGAGAAACACAAGGAGAAAAAGAAAAACTAAAAGAGGTGGAGGAAGAAGAAGGAGCAGAGAGTTAACAGAGAATAAAGAGAAAGAGAAAAAGAATAACTAAACAAGGAGGAGGAAGAAGGAGGCGATAGAGGAGTAGAGAGTAAACAGAGAAGAGCAGCAAGAACAACACAAACAACACTCGGTAAAGAGAACAATGAAGAATTGTAAAGAATACAAGATAAATACAAATTGCAGTCTAAACAATCTAAACGTACACATAGATATAAACATTATAAACCAGAACAATAACATAGAGGTAGAGGAGCAAGTAAATGGAGCTCCAGATATTATACATGCATTCAGACCTGGGTAGTTTCCTGAACATTTAAAATGGACAGGTATACAAGTTTTTCTAATAGAGGAGAAAGTGCACTTCAAGAGAATATTTGGCATAAACTGGACGAAACAAGAAGACATGGAAGACAAATAATAATATGGATGCCCAAAACTCCATTAGAAAGACCAAGTTGAGAGACAGAAGTAAATCGGAAGCAGAACAGTAAACACATTTGAAGAAGTAGAGGAGAGGCAAGGAATAACTCAGTGGAGAAAGAATTGGATGCAAATTCTATTCTACTGTATACGTTATCCTTTACCAAGTCTTTCAATTATATGCATTAAAAAAAAAAAAAAGAGTTAATGCAAAACGGTCTACGGTCTTCAATCAGGAAAAACTTTTTCAATTAAAACTTTACTCCCAAGTAAAAGAGATACTGCGACAGAAAAAAAGCACAATCGTCCTCATGTCTCTCTCTCTATTTTACACCGACTAACATACCTGTACGTTGAGACTGACATCTGCATGTGCTTACCATGAATGCATAGTAGAGGTTTTTCAAAAATGAAATTTATACTCAACAGATTTGTCTACCCGGAAAAAATGTCTTTTGCAGGAAAATTGAATATAAGCTTTCCTCTCATTACGTCTATCTGACAAAACAAAGCACACTTTCCTCAACAATGAGACAAATGAGGGAAATGATGAGACAGAAGAGTAGAGGGAATGAGCAGAAGAAGAAAGATGAGTAGGAGAAGAATAAAAGGAGAAGAGGAGAAAGGAAAAAGAGGAGGTAGGAGAGAAGGACAAGAAGGAGAAAAAGGACAAGGAGAAAAAGAGGAAGTACGAGGAGTAAATCATAAACAAAGAAGGAGAAGGAGAAGTGCAAGGAGAAAAAGAAAAACTAAAAGAGGTGGAGGAAGAAGAAGGAGCAGAGAGTTAACAGAGAATAAAGAGAAAGAGAAAAAGAATAACTAAACAAGGAGGAGGAAGAAGGAGGCGATAGAGGAGTAGAGAGTAAACAGGGAAGAGCAGCAAGAACAACACAAACAACACTCGGTAAAGAGAACAATGAAGAATTGTAAAGAATACAAGATAAATACAAATTGCAGTCTAAACAATCTAAACGTACACATAGATATAAACATTTTAAACCAGAACAATAACATAGAGGTAGAGGAGCAAGTAAATGGAGCTCCAGATATTATACATGCATTCAGACCTGGGTAGTTTCCTGAACATTTCAAATGGACAGGTATACATGTACTTGTACCTATACAAGTTTTTCTAATAGAGAAGAAAGTGCACTTCAAGAGAATATTTGGCATAAACTGGACGAAACAAGAAGACATGGAAGACAAACAATAATATGGATGCCCAAAACTCCATTAGAAAGACCAAGTTGAGAGACAGAAGTAAATCAGAACCAGAAGACCAGAACAGTAAACACATTTGAAGAAGTAAACTCCCCCAGCCAGTCTAAGCTGGTCTACTCCCTGTTTAAACTCCCCCAGCCAGTCTAAGCTGGTCTACACCCTGTTTAAACTCCCCCAGCCAGACTAAGCTGGTCTACGCCCTGTTCAAAGTCCACTATCCGCCCACTAAGGTATTTAAAAAGTTCATTCATAGGTAAGCTCCAACTTAGTGCAATAAAACAAAGCAAGCTACGAGAGTAGTGCAGTTAATGCAAAACGGTCTACGGTCTTCAATCAGGAAAAACTTTTTCAATTAAAACTTTACTCCCAAGTAAAAGAGATACTGCGACAGTAAAAAAAGCACAATCGTCCTCATGGCTCTCTCTATTTTACACCGACTAACATACTTGTACGTTGAGACTGACATCTGCATGTGCTTGCCATGAATGCATAGTAGAGGTTTTTCAAAAATTTATACTCAACAGATTTGTCTACCCGGAAAAAATGTCTTTTGCAGGAAAATAATGATGATATCCACTGAAATAGCGAGCTTCCAGGAGATTTCCAACAAGTGAAGGCCCGTACAGGATTGACAATATTTTTGGCCCTTTGGTTCATTCGTTCGGTACGGTACAAACGAAACACGTTGGAAAATCCTGGATTCGATGTACTCCATCGACAAAAAATGTGTACTCTTGTACATAATTCGATTGCAAGATAATATATCGGGATTACTTCATTGGTTGGTGATGTTCTCGTAATGAACCAGCAGTCCCCACACCCACTAAATCTCTTCTTGTCCTTAAGATGAAAGACATACTCCAGGATGGGCATGGCCGCATGCTACGACACAGACCACTTTTTTTTTACCGACTGCCGAGAGGAACTGGCAACTCGGGAGATTTGAAAAGAAAGAGAGTCTTCCAGTGCATCATACATCAGACACATCAGTTGTCAAAAGCGTGACATATTTTTACCCTGATGTTTCTTACGTCTTCTATCCCTCTTATAACATCTTTTACCCCTCCTATAACATCTTCTATCCCCCCTCCCCTATCATCTTTTACCCCTCCTATAACACCTCCCCCCCCATCTGTCTGTGTTCATGTGTGTTGTTCTCTTTGCAAAATGGCGTGTGAAATCCCCAAAGTACCGCACCAATAGGGAGGAAGGAACATGTGGAGGAGGGGAGAGAAAAGTTGCACGCTTTCAGGATGGTGGGGGAGGGTTAGGAGAGGGAAGGTGGAGGAGTACCCCCAAAAGGGAGAGGAGGGATAGATGGAGGGAGTGCCCCTGAAAGGGGGAGAGATAAAGTTACACGCTACATATCTGTAATACTAATCTTATATGTTGAGGTGTGGGAACTCTCAGGGTGACTGGGAAAGTCTCAACCTAAAGGTCACGAAAACGGTAGAGGTAGGTATCTATCTGAAGTTCTTCTTCTTTTACTGCACTTTTCTCAATTTTATTAACCTCCTTTATCCTATTCCGTCTGGCTAGGGGACGTTAAACAGAGAGAAGACTAGCGTCTGGCTGTGGGACTATAAGAACAGCAAATATATACTCTTTCTAAATTGCTCTCCAAACTCGTGCTTCCAACTTTTCAACCCATCCCACTGCTTTCCTCTGAACACACGTTCACACACACTGCACATACCCTCCATATGTGCCATTTGTAGTTCCGAGCACCTCTTTTTCCGGATTTTATTAAACTTTAAAATTTTTGGACATTTCCTGTGATTAAATTTATCACCACACACACAGAACCCTTTATTTGAAATTTTTTGAATTAAAATTGGACCCTCTTCTGACCTTTTTTCTTTCTTGTAATTGAATTAGGAGTATAATGTAATATATTATAATGAAAGCCTATCTAAGTATAAAGTTATAGTTGGTGAATGCTAATGTCAAGGCAGATTTTTTTTTATATACAGTGTGAATCAAGAACATCGTTGTACAATGGTAGCGATATTATCAGAATTGAAAGATTTTATACGAATTAAAACAATTTTAATTTTTAATAACTAGTCGAGATCATACATCCGTCAGGAACTCTTCACTTCCTACAGACCACTCGAACATATCATCCGTGCCAGCTTTCTTGAATGAATCCAACACATCCAGGAAGTCCTTGTAAGATTTGTAACTCTGATCCTGTCCTGCCCAATTCCTTGGTTCTGGTTCTTCTAGTCTTAGCGAGCTTATTAGTTTCTTATAGGCTGCCGCGTCATCCTTGTATTGATCCTTGAACACAGAATATGATAGTCCGTCCTCTATCATCTTCTGAACTGCTCCCTCCTTCACCACTTCTATGATTTCAGGTGAGTCTTGATTACGACGGATTTCTACGAGCTGCAGAGGAGACATGTTTCCAAACCGAACACATTCCATAATCCGAACAATATGATTTTTTCGTTCTTTGAAGTTGGCCATCAACCATCGAATGCCGGACATGAAGATTTCCATCTCGGAGTGAACACAAATGAAATTGGAATGAAGAAATACGATAACCTCTTCCAAGGATAATTCAAGCCAGTCTTTAGAACTAACCAGAGTTAGGAAGAACCTTTGTATCCGAGGTACCATCAACTCCATGATGGAGACATTCTTCTTTTTCTTTGCGTCCGAGTACAGCAGAAATGCTGTGTCTTCGTTGAAGAGGTCCTCAGAGTCCACGAATGCTAAGCACTGTTCTTCCAACTCCTTGATTTGTAAATACTGAGCTGTTGAGAATACATCCAAGATATTACTTCGTTGGAGAAGCTGCAGACAGTTGTTGGGTATTTCAGTCATCCAGGAGTATATCAAATGGAATGCTTTACTTGTCACTTTATTCTCTGGGAGTTCTATTCGACTCTCCAACTCATGGGTGGCGAAATAATTCGAATAACTTTGCAACACCAGCTTGTGGCATTTGAACTCTTTACTTCCAATTTTAACGGTACAATCCGTGTTCAATCGCTGCGTTATTCTATTTTGTAACATATCAAGCAAGTTGGTTTTAGCAGGTAACTTGATGGTATCCCAATTGACTTGATCTACTGGCGCGAAACCCATTTCTTTCAATGTAACTTCTTTCCTATCTCTTTGTAAATCATTAGGATAGGGTTTCGGTGGTGCTGGGGTGTAAAAGTTGGATTGAGTGACAGGGGTCAGAGTTGCTGTCTTTACCGGATGGTTACGTTCAGGTTCTGTTTTATTAGGTGGCTCCGGAGAGTCTGCTATCATCTTTGGCTTTTCAATTATTCTGTTTGTCGGTTTATGAGAGCAGAATTCGACAATCTTCTGATTTTCACTTGCCATGAACCCCTCAACACTCACATTGGTTTTACAAGGATCCGCTACCACCACACTAAACTTTTCTGTTTCAAACACAACTTGCTTAGGTTTTACTTTCAAATTACCACTTGGTGTTGTTTGGAAAGGGAAACTGTTATTAATAGTCGTCAGACCATGAATCTTCGTAGCAACTAGATCTTTGGCGAATTTAACATTATCGGCTGAGTCCATCTCAGAGCATCTTATGTTTTCTTCATTTACTAAATAATTTTCAGTTAACCTCTGTTTTACAATAATGTCGATCGTAAATTAAAACCTACGTGTTTTTAATCTAGTCTACAATGTATATTTGGCTAAAAAAATAAAAAAGAAGAAAAAAAATCTTTCCACTTCTAGTACCAAAAATAATGAACTGTTTCATACGAAGTTAACCTCTGTTTTACAATAATGTCGATCGTAAATTAAAACCTACGTGTTTTTAATCTAGTCTACAATGTATATTTGGCTAAAAAATAAAAAAGAAGAAAAAAAATCTTACCACTTCTAGTACCTACCAAAAATAATGAACTGTTTCATATGGCTAGAGCTAGAGACCATCACCCCGGTGTATAGCAGATACAAGAAGACATCTTTTCTTTATTCTGCTATCGCCATTCGGCGAAAGATAAAGCCGCTACAACAACAACAACAACATCCTATTCCGCCATATCCTCCTATCCAATGCCTCTTCCCTTCCCTCTCAAGTAACAGTACTTGGTATTTAAATGTCTGGTTGCTCGTTACCTCCTATTTTGAAAAATAGCTATACAATTACTACCGCGACCTTTATAGATCTATTGGTGACCAATATCTAGGTACTCTTCACTATTCTACAGTCTATTGGTATATTTTCGAAGGAAATTTACTATTACAAGTTCCGTGGAATCACTAATAGAATAAATAAATAAAAAAAATAATAGAAAGAGGGGGGAAAATAACTTTACTGTTTCATACGAAGTAAATATTTTGGCGTAGACATGGATAATATATCATGAAGAACATCATACTTTATCATCTACTGAAATTTTCAAGATAAGGGTACTCACAGGAATACGGTAGTAGAAGAGGAGAAGATAATTTTCAATGGAAAGGCCAATAGACTGTAAACGAAAAAAAGGCAGAATGAAAGCAACTACGTACGTGTAGGTAAGGGATGAATAGTAGGAGGAGAACAGGAAAAGGAAGAGGAATAAGGAGGAAAAAAAGGACGAGGGGGAGAGAAAAGAAAATCACATTTTTGATTTCCGTAATTTTCTGTCCATTAGAAAATATTTTCCCTCCTCTATAGTTATGTCCTTAACCCTTTGACACCTCAAGATGAAAAGCGAGTTTACTCTAGAAGTATTTTTCGCTTGAGCTCGGATTTTGGGGTGCACTCCGCCAAGAAGAGGATACCATTGAATAATTAGCTGAGACAGTTTGTTATTGAGGTCTAAATGAAGTACATATAGTTGACGAAAATTCGGCTATAGGGAGAAGCATCAAAACG
>NW_007379263.1:3276-5294 GCF_000475195.1 Diaphorina citri | reverse complement strand
GTGACTGGCTGGTGCGGGGGCCACTCAGCCTCGGAGGAAAATGAGTAGCTATGGCATATAAATGCGCATAGCGACCGGTGCCAGCATGGTAGGTAAACATTGGATTTTAGGATTATTGAGATATTGGGAAAATCCTACAATGCTGCAGTGAGCACCAAAGTTGTGACATAATAACACAAAGAAACTGCATTTACATTTACAAAAGTTGGACATTTTCAGGTCAATTAGGTAGTACATATTTGAAGAACTTTGAATGGGGGGGGGGGCTTCAAAGTTCTATTTTTTTATTATTATTATTATTATTTTTCCTTTTAGGCGCTTTAACTATGTGTTACAACAAGTCGTTCGCGCCGGAACAAATTTCTATTTGGTTTCAATCAGACAGAGAACTTTCGAGGAAAATCCAGTGTTCACAAAGGTTCGGTCACCCTGTATATGAAGCCAGATATTGTACGGCAAAAAGGTTACTGGGCGGCCCAGCATAAAAGCAAAAGAGGAAGGATATGTCATTATGTGCTCTCTCCCTCTCCTTTCTTCTTCTTCCTCCTTTCTCATCTCGCTCCCTTTTTCTCTCATTTTCCAGCCTATATTTTTCTCTCCCATATACCTAGTTCCTTTGAAAAAAAGGTCGTCCCATTTTATTACATGTACCTTATACGACTCTATTTTATGCCTATGTAGTTATGAGCTTTCGAAATGGGCTTTCTAAAAAAAAATATAATAAGCTTTCTTTCCTCTCTCGCTCCCTTTTTTGCTTCGATATATCTTTCATACCCCCCTCTGGAAATTTATATTTTATGCGATCATAATAATTGGGTTCCAACGAAGAATCTGGAGGAGGAAAAGGAAGAGGAGGTGGAGGCTAAAAAGGAAGAAGAAGAGGGGGAGTAAAAAAAATCACTTTATCAGAGATGATTTGAATTTATAATGAGATCATAAATATGGAGTAAAGGCCTGGTATTAGTCCTATCTACATATTTTTTCAAAAAATTCCAAAAATTAAATAATAAAAGATATAAAAATTGAATACATTTGATCGGTTTCAATAAATATACGATTATCTAAAATTAAAAAACAAAATAAGGCGGACGCCTACGCCTTCAGCGTAATATCACAAAGGCTACAATACATTTCAAATTATAGGGATAAAAAAAAACACCTACACACACAAGCAAAGAAGTGCCTTTTTCGGTTCTACAGGATAGTCAGGCTAAAAATGGGGCCTCGGGAGTAAAGGAGATGGTTTTTCCGACCTTTTTTTCGGCCCTCGAATAAGAAGAGATATTACTAGGGAGTACCCTACTCCGTAGGCCGCAGAGTCAGAAGGTTACAGGGCAGGATAGGGCCGAGTTGAATAATTAAGCAAATGAGGATCCTATTTAAAATCCCATTTCCACTAATGTCATGGGGTCAGTGAAGCGAAATGGGAAAAGTAAAAAAAAGGGTAGGGAGCCTAAAAAAAAAAAAAAAAGTGTTTATAATTCGTGCCATTTGTACCTACCTCCCTTTTTCCCGGTATCATTTAATTACTTCCTCACCCCATTTTATTTTTGGGGCACCGTGTAAAGGCTTTTTTTTTAGTCTGAGAAAAGAGAGAGGGGACTTTGGGGACAAGGAATTTATGAGTCTGGGGCCTGGGGCCCCTCCGGATTAATTCTCTCTTTTTTAAAAAACACAAATGAGTATTCAAGGTATAACAAGACTAACGTGTTAATTTATTAACGCGACCTTTTTTCATACTCCCCCTTCCCCTCTTGATTGTAGCCTGAAGCCTTAGACGAGAAAATACGAAGGGAAGGACGGAGAGGAGGGGAAACCAGGTCAACACCTAAGGTGGAATTCCTACGTAGGGCCCATTTGCTCTCTTAATTTTAGCTTGAAAATTAGCTGACGCTTCATTTTTTCTACTACTGACATCAATGTAATGGCAAAGTCATTTAATTTTTATCTTTTCAGTTTTGGACCTCAGATTTTGATTTTTTCAAAATTTTACACAAATGCAAAAAAAAGAGGAATCC
>NW_007379263.1:0-2419 GCF_000475195.1 Diaphorina citri | reverse complement strand
TCTCTCTCTCTCTCTCTCTCTCTCTCTCTCTCTCTTCCTACCTCCTCCCCTTCCTTCTTTCTCTCTTTTTCTTCCACTCAGCGCGCTCTCTCTCTCTATTTAGTTCTAATTAAATGACGTCCCTGGTCCGTGTAACTATACTCATGTAAATTGTAAATGAATGAACACGAAACGCCAAATATATGTGTAAGAGAGAGAGAGGAGAGAGAGCGAGGAGAGAGAGAGAGATATTAGGTACGAAATGTGTGTGAGTGTGGGTACATGTGTGTGGGAGAAAGATGGATAATGCTTGGAGGGAGCAACAAAGAGAGGAAGAGAGAGAGAAGAGGAAAAAGAGGGATACAGTGAGGTCGAGGGAAAGAAAAATTCTGCATTTTCACATGTACCTATGTGTGTGTGGGAGAGAGAAAGAAACAGAGGGAGAGAGAAAGAAACAGAGGTAGAGAGGGAGAGACAGGGAGGGAGAGAGAGGAGGCGAAACAGAGTGAGAGAGAGAGAGAGAAGCGCCACTATGCAAGCACGCTAGCGGCGGAGCAGAAAGAACTGCGCAGAAACGTATGCGCACAAACACATTAATGCGTTGCCTGCAAGGGAGCTTTGCTCGGGACATTTGATGTGACGTCATCGCCTACGGGAGCGTATGCCGTGACGTCAAAGTTTACGATTTACCGGTATTTTTTAAATCGATTTATCTCGGGATCTAGAAGTTGTAGGAGACAAAGAAAAATTCCGTTGGTCCTCATTTTTCCTGCTCTATGACTTTGAAACATCACCCAAGTAAGCGCAACTGATCTATTAAATGATGTCCCTGGTCCGTGTAACTATACTCATGTAAATGAATGAATTAGAGAGAGAGAGAGAGAGAGAGAGCGAGCGAGAATAACTGCTATGTTCCCACACATACAATATGAAGTGTAGGGTTACAAAAAACCATGTGTCCAAGTACCTACTTATATTTTCGTATAGAGTATACTTGTACAGTGTTATAATGGGTCCTCTAACATTTATCGGCGCTCAGGAAACAATACAGCCTAAACAAAACTTTTACAGGAGATAAGACCCAGCGTTTTTCCCCCGATCAGAAAATCTACAAAATTTCTGCCTGCTCTCAAAATGGCATAAGGAATCTACTCACAAATGAAATTTGTAGCTCTATTTTTTCAGGGTTCTAACCCTAAAATCTTTGGCTATTTACAGTGAACTATAATGGTGTTTGGTGTCTGGTTAGAGAATTGCCTTTTGATAGGTCATTTTATTTCTTCAGCGCCGACATAGTCTGAATGATATGTTAGGCCAAAACGGTATGTAGCATAAAAATGTTAATTACTGATGTTATTTCTAGCGTTTGGGATTCGGCTTTCATTAGGGATCAGCCAGTCGTGTAATACGTGAGAGAGAGAGAGAGAGAGAGAGAGAGAGAGAGGGAGGGAGGGAGAGAGAGGGAGAGAGAGCGAGGGAGGGAGGAAGAGGGACAACAGTGAAACAACTAGAATGAGAAATATAATTTGTAGACTAGACAAAAATCTACGAAGGGAAAAGAGAGAGAGAGGGAGAGGGAGAGAGAGAGAGAGAGAGAGAGAGAGAGAGAAAGAGCGAGAGAGGAAGAGGGAGAACGGTGAAACATCTAGAATGAGAAATATAATTTGTAGACTAGACAAAAATCTACGAAGGGAAGAGAGAGGGAGAGAGAGAAAGATGAAAGAGAGAAAAAAAAGGATAGGAGATAGAAAATAGAAAGAGACCAAAATAGGGATGAAAGGAAAAATCAGGAGAGAGAGAGAGAGAGAGAGAGAGAGAGAGAAAGAAAGGGAAACAAAAAGACAGAGGTAGAAAGATGGAAGGAGACAGAAAGATTTAACACACATGCAGCAAGCTTTGCATTTGCTGTATGTATGTTACCCATTAAAAACCACAAAATATATTCCCATACTCTCTCTCTCTCTATCCCCACCCCTCCCCTTCTCTCTCTAATGTTCAAGGATTTTCCCCCTCCATAAGCATATTCCCTAATAATGTAGGGGACCCTATGTATGTAAATTGTACCTACCTGAACAGCCTACACACATACATACATACAGTCAGTCCCTTTTATTTCTACAGTTTTAGAGGCCAGTTTTTTTAACTCTATTTTTACAAACATTGTTATTACCTATCTATTGGAACTGATTTTTGACATAACCCTCTCGTATAAAATTCTTCAATTACTCAATTACATTGTATGTAACACATGGTTCTCTTCCTAACTCCCCCCCCCTCTCTCTCTCTCTCTCTCTTCCTACCTCCTCCTCTTCCTTCTTTCTCTCTCTCTCTTCCACTCAGCTCTCTCTCTCTCTCTATTTAGTTCTAATGGAGCAGTTGCAAATGGGTAAAAATTATAAATAAATGGTCGATTCCTATGTAAAAAGTTGGGAAAAATCCA
>NW_007379262.1:49863-59351 GCF_000475195.1 Diaphorina citri | reverse complement strand
ATAACCCCAACGACAGAGGATCTCGCACGGATAACCCAAACCCTCGGCACGAAACGGATGATGTGTATATGTCAGATACTGATAGTTTGATTGTAACAAATAACTCTGCACATGTAAACCAACCCGATTCCGCGGATGAACTGTACATGACGGATTCAAACAGTTTGATTCTACCATTAAATAAACCCATCTCGGAAAATTTAAACAAACCTAACACCACCTTCACAGAGTTTGATTCTACCATTAAATAAACCCATCTCGGAAAATTTAAACAAACCTAACACCACCTGTGATATTGAAGAAAGTTCGTTACAGACTAAGGACTCTGTTGAGGATACAGAAGGAAATGATTCAAATCTAAATGACGAATTGAAGAAAGATGATTCAGTGAAAACCAAGCGGAATATTTCCGGTGAAGAAGAGGAGGCTGTGTTTGTACCGTCCGGTGAGTAATGATTTCATGATTCATTCACTTTGCACTTTATTCTTCATAGTAAACAAATATGTATCTTAAAACCCTTTATCATAGGAAGAATTTTGTGGCATATATCACACTCACGCCGCTTATCCATATCCATACATCAATGTACATATAAATATTTTTTGTAGAACGTTCCTATTACTTACAAAGGCGTATCATCTACTTGCATTGCATTGCAATTTAAAATTCTATGTTTATCATACATATAAACATACTATTGTTGCCAGAATTCTTCTTCGTCCATCTTGTGAGGAGACACTTCCCTAAACACAAAATTCAATTAACATCAACATATTTATGTAGGTCTACTGGTATAGAGATAAAAAGGACATAATAAAATAGAATTTGTATAATATTAATACTTGAGTGTAATAATTCGACCCATGTATTGATTTGGAAGCTGAGCTTATGATTCATCCGAAACCCAGAAGATCTATTGTAATTGTAATGGTGTATAAAAAATTTATTAAGTTTTGTATCCGGTTTAGTCATAGAAATCTATTGTTCCATGTTTGCTTCGTTGCGAATACTGATTTCTGTTTATTTTCAAAGTAAAACCCCAGCGGCTAAATTCCCTGACGCATTCTATGGCGTTGACTGTTTCTTTGGCCTCTTGTTAATGTTGGTTTGTTTTGTAGGAAAGGATTCGCTTCGACACGGCTACGGTATGTATTGCATGTTACCTTCCCACATAGCTTAACTCCGTACACAATAAGCCCACTCTTTGGCTTAGGTGTAGGGGGAAATACCCCAAAGGATGGGTTAAGCTTATACGAATCTACCTTCCCACATGAACCTCACCCAAGTCAAGTGGGGCTGGAGAAAGCCAGCAGCTCTTGTTTGTCTAGTTTTGACGTGTTTTGCCACCCGTCCAGAAAACCATGCGAAGCACGAGATTTGCACAAACGTCAAGGATTGGATTCAACACGACGCGACGTCCTACCTACTATCTATTGCAGACCTTAACATAGAATAGAATATACCTTGTTTATCCTGCTCGAATGAGACCAAAAAGTCCCTTTACCCCAGCAGTCCAAACAAGGTCTCGTGTATTTTATGGGTTTAACAACATAATACAATAACATAATGTTTACAGCAAGAGACTAAATTTTTGTCTCCTCTGTTTGAACTAGGTTTCCATTCTCGTCTCGGACATCAACGACAACTACCCCGTGTTCCTGCATTCCCCCTACTTGGCCCTCGTCAATGAAAACACCCTCCCCGGGCCTTCCTTCCGTATCATGACCGTACAAGCACACGACGCTGACTCTCTACCCTTCAACGGTCTGGTACGCTACTTTCTCAAGGACAGTGGTGCGTCCAGCGGAAATAGTCAGACTCAGGGCGGCACTGGGGATTTGTTTCGCGTCAATTCCACCACTGGAGATATTTATCTGCTCAAGAGTTTGGAAGTCTCATTATGCCAACAGTTTTAGGTAGGTATGTACATAAATGGAACTGCTATTTGATAAGTAGGTAAGTGCATGATGTGGTGGGTAATACTGTATCTGTTATCTGATAAGAAAGGGGTTACCTATCTGATGAATTGTCTGATATTAGAATCAAATGTTATCTGATAAGAAAGGGGGTAGACCTAAGTACATGTAGGTAGGTAGTAGGTAGGTACCTTTTAGGTGTGTGGTTCTAGAGATAGAGCGATCAGTGTGTGAACTATGAACTGTGAATGGATCTCGTTCTTATAATATAAGAAGATACTAGCTGAATTCCGTCGCTTCGCTCCGAAATCCTGCTAGTTCATCCCGAGGCATGGCCAACTTGTGGAAAAGGCATGGCCGAACTTGTGGAAAATAATAAAAAATACGGTCGCGCTGCGCGCTCCCTATTAGCTGCATAGTTATCAAACTAAAAACATAAACGAAACTCAAAATGTTGGTCGAGAGCGGAACTTTTCTCTCCCGCAGTCTCTGCACTCTGTGTATTTCTTATGGAGATTTTAGCGATCAAAAATTGATCATATCTCAGGATAGGTTTAGATTTTCGCAAAATCCTTTCTTATTGCACACCTAGACCATAAAAGGAATATTCCTACCAAATTTCAGCTTTTTAGGTGTTTGGTTCTCGAGATAGAGCGATCAGTGTGTGAACTATGAAATGTGAATGAGTGAATGGATCTTGTTCTTATAACTAGCTGGATTCCGGAGCGAAGCGACGGAATCCAGCTAGTTCATCCCGAGGCATGGCCAAACTTGTGGAAAAGGCATGGCCAAACTTGTGGAAAAGGCACCGCCGTTGTATTTTTTCCTTTTTCTTCAATCATTCTAACATATGCAAAATTAAGTCGATTTTTTCAATACTCTGCCATCATAGGTACTCGTATGTTCATCCCTTCTACCTTGGTACCTCTCTTCCATTATTCCCACATCTTGATGTAAACTTTCACCTTGTTCTTCACTAAAATCCCCCAGGTTGTTGAGAAATTTGATTATCATCTTTCCAAGTTTTCATGGAAATCTATCTGTTCTAATGGCTGGCTGTGAAGAAAATGTTACTTTTCGCTCCCAATTTGCCAAATTTGTTACCATGTTTTCAACTAATTATCCCAAGTTTATTACCTTCTGCACTATAATCTCCAAGCTTGGAAAATGTGTCCATCTTCTTCTTTATAATCTTCCAAAGAAGTGTCTATGTCTGTCCAACTGGCTGGCTGTGAAGAAAATGTACTTTTTGCTAGGTACCAATTTTCCAAATAGGTATTGACTTCCTAAAGTTTTGTTATCGTGAGAGCATGTAAAAGCGACTCCAAGTTTATAAACTCCATGAATTGGTTGGAAGTTAGCTGCTTGGTGCAGTTTTGTTTTGATTGTGCAGAATTTTCCCAATAACCAGGCTGCAATGAAAGTTACAATAATGAACACCGCGCGGGTAGGTACAACAGGTACATACATTGTATGACAATATGACATTGAAAGCACTACTAACATGTTGAAACATTCTGTGAGAATTCGAATGATATAGTACTCGACTAATAAAATAAAATACTCGTAATACAATGTATGTACCTATACTGAACTAGCTGAATTCCGTCGCTTCGCTCCGGAATCCCGCTAGTTCATCCCGAGGCATGGCCAAACTTGTGGAAAAGGCATGGCCGAACTTGTAGTTATCAAACTAAAAACATAAACGAAACTCAAATATTAGGCGAGCGAGGAAAAGTTTTCTATCCCGCAGTCTCTGCACTCTGTGTATTTCTTATGGAGATTTCAGCGATCAAAAATTGATCATATCTCAGGATCGGTGTAGATTTTCGCAAAATCCTTTCTTATTGCACACCTAGACCATAAAAAGAATATTCCTACCAAATTTCAGCTTTCTAGGTGGTGTGGTTCTCGAGATAGAGCGATCAGTGTGTGAAATGTGAAATGTGAACTGTGAATGAGTGAATGGATCTTGTTCTTATAATATAAGACTAGCTGAATTCCGTCGCTTCGCTCCGGAAGCCCGCTAGTTCATCCCGAGGCATGGCCAAACTTCTGGAAAAGGCATGGCCGAACTTGTATTTATCAAACTAAAAACATAAACGAAACTCAAAAAGTTGGTCGAGAGCGGAACATTTCTCTCCCGCAGTCTCTGCACTCTGTGTATTTCTTATGGAGATTTCAGCGATCAAAAATTGATCATATCTCAGGATCGGTTTAGATTTTGGCAAAATCCTTTCTTATTGCACACCTGGACCATAAAAGGAATATTCCTACCAAATTTCAACTTTCTAGGTGTTGTGGTTCTAGAGATAGAGCGATCAGTGTGTGAAATGTGAAATGTGAATGAGTGAATGGATCTCGTTCTTATAATATAAGATATCTTATATTATAAGAACGAGATCCATTCACAGTTCACAGTTCACATTTCACATTTCATAGTTCACACACTGATCGCTCTATCTCAAGAACCACAACACCTAGAAAGCTGAAATTTGGTAGGAATATTCCTTTTATGGTCTAGGTGTGCAATAAGAAAGGATTTTGCGAAAATCTAAACCGATCCTGAGATATGATCAATTTCTGATCGCTAAAATCACCATAAGAAATACACAGAGTGCAGAGACTGAGGGAGAGAAAACTTTTCCTCGCTCGCCTAATATTGAGTTTCGTTTATGTTTTTAGTTTGATAAAAATACAAGTTCGGCCATGCCTTTTCCACAAGCTTGGCCATGCCTCGGGATGAACTAGCGGGATTCCGGAGCGAAGCGACGGAATTCAGCTAGTAAATCTTATATTATAAGAAAAAAAAAATTTTAACATAAAATAAAAAAAAAAAAAAAAAAAAAAAAAAAAAAAAAAAATCAGTAAAACATCAAAACTCTGTTCCGTGTTGATTTATGCCGGGCGTCTCTTCAAACTATTGACGTTTTTTTTTTTTTTTTTAAGAGGTTTGACAGAGGGAACTGTAACTGCTATGGTCTTATCGTCCCGAAATCGAAGAGAGAAGGAAGACAGGATAGGAGAAAGCCAGCCGTTCCGAGAACGAACACTATCCCATCAGGATAAAATCCGCCCCGGGCGGAAATCGAAACCGCGGCCTAGCGCTTACAAGGCAGACGCACTACCAACTAAGCTAACTAGGCTGATGGCATTGTAAATTGAAAGCTAGGAGAAGTAATGAAAATGAGCTGAATATAAGTAGAGAGGGCTGAATCCAGCATAAAGCTTAGGGTGAATCCATATTTCCAAGTACACAGATCGGAAGAGGTGGTAGGAGAGACTTAACATTCAAAATGAAGAAAGCAGAGGGTTCTTAATAGCTGAAGAGTCAAGAGGTGATAACAGTGTAATTTAATATTATCGTCATGAATAACGAACACAATACATTAGAACAGAGCCGTGCTTAACTTGGCGATCGTGGTGTCGTAGTTGAGGGCACGTGAGGAGGGCACGTGGAGAGGGGAATGTAAGGATTTCCTGCAATCTGATTGGTTCCTTCATTTTGGGTTGATGACTCATTGCTGTCACATTGATCTGGATGAACTATAGTGAGGAGGGTAGAGCGTCTGCCTTGTATAACCTGCAGGTCGCGGGTTTGATTCCCACCCTGGGCGCCCAGTTTGGATTTCATCCTGAGCAGATAAGGTTCGTCCTCGGAACGGCTGGCTTTCTCCTATCCTGTCTTTTCTTATCTCTTCGATTTCGAGACGATAAGACCTTAGCAGTTAGAGTTCCCCCTATCAAACTTTTTTTTTTTCAACATTCAGGGAAGTGGGCATAACGAGAAATACGAGAATATCCAAAATCTTGTCTCTTCTGCTTCCCAATAGTCCGGATTTTGTGCACGAGTCAAAGAGCCAGCATATTTTTTCTTCCAAATTTCCATTGTAAATTGATTTTTTTTAAGAGGTTTGACACAGAGGGAACTGTAACTGCTATGGTCTTATCGTCCCGAAATCGAAGAGAGAAGGAAGACAGGATAGGAGAAAGCCAGGGGGAACTGTAACTGCTATGGTCTTATCGTCCCGAAATCGAAGAGAGAAGGAAGACAGGATAGGAGAAAGCCAGCCGTTCCGACTGCTATGGTCTTATCGTCCCGAAATCGAAGAGAGAAGGAAGACAGAATAGGAGAAAGCCAGCCGTTCCGAGAACGATCACTATCCCATCAGGATAAAATCCGCCCCGGGCGGGAGTCGAACCCGCGGCCTAGCGCTTACAAAAGGCAGACGCACTACCAACTAAGCTAACTAGCCTGGCATTGTAAATCGAAAGCTAGGAGAAGTAATGAAAATGAGCTTATGTATAAGGGATAAGGGCCATTGTCTTAATTCTGTCCAAATACGTAAATACGACAGGACGAGTAGAAGTAGAGAGGGCTGAATATAAATCCAGCATTAAGCTTAGGGTGAATCCATATTTCCAAGTACACCAGATCGGAAGAGGTGGTAGGAGAGACTTAACATTCAAAATGAAGAAAGCAGAGGGTTCTTAATAGCTGAAGAGTCAAGAGGTGATAACAGTGTAATTTAATATTATCGTTATGAATAATGAACACAATACATTAGAACAGAGTCATGCTTAACTTGGCGATCGTGGTGTCATAGTTGAGGAGGGCACGTGGGGAGGGGTAATCTGTTGGTAGGAAAAGCAACTATTGAATTAAACTGTTTACATTAAAAGAACAATAAAATATGTCCCTCTCCCTTTAAATGACAATATGCGTATGTATACAGTAGTATCTATCTACATATTGTTTCGCCCTGACCAGACTTTTTTCAACCTCATTTGGTGAGGTTTTATTATTAGGTATTGTTGTTATAATCACGCAAACATTTGTGGCCATTTGGCCAAATTTACATTATCACTTAAGCAGTCCGTTCTGGACGCTTCTCTGAAGACAAGGTCGGTTAGTAGGGATGGGAATCGAAACCAAATAACGATTTTTCAAAAAAACGATTTTATTTTCCCATCCCTATCGGTTAGCCCGACAATTCCAATAAAGCTTTGTCCGTTCTCAAATTAATTATATAATTGTAAAATGTAATTAAAATCCTGAATTGAACTGTTAATATTAACACCGAATTAGTAATAAAAAAAGCCTTCTAAAAATAATAAGTAGGTATCAATTTATGTAGGTACTATGCGAGAAATGTACGGATAGAATACCTAAAGCGTGAGGATTCTTTGGGAGCTCATTTTTACTTTCTATTACCCTTACGTATAGGGAACCTATACAAGGTAATGAGAAAGTATTGCAATCGGTCCAAATTTTCAAAATCGGGAAATGGGTGGAAATATCCGTTTTTGGGTCCCCTGATTCCAAAAAAGTGACGGTTTTTAGCCCATGGTCTGTACGTTACGTGCTACAGGTTTACATGGGAAAAAGTAGAAAGTTGTGAACAAAATATCTCAAGAACGATTTGTCGTAGAGAAAGAATTTTCAAAATCGGGAAATGGGTGGAAATATCCGTTTTTGGGTCCCCTGATTCCAAAAAAGTGGTTTTTAGCCCATGGTCTGTACGTTACGTGCTACAGGTTTAAATGGGAAAAAGTAGAAAGTTGTGAACAAAATATCTCAAGAACGATTTGTCCTAGAAATGAAATTTGTTATGCTATCCCGGTATGGTCCAAGGACGCGACTGTAACAATTTGGTAAAAATCGGATAATCACCCATCCAGATATTAACCAATGTAATTGTTACTTAACCCTCATTTCATTGAAAATGTTGAAAAGGTTGTGAACAAAATATCTCAAGAACTATTTGTCGTAGAGAAATGAAATTTGGTATGCTATCCCGGTATGTTCCAAGGACGCGACTGTAACAATTTGGTAAAAATCGGATAGTCACCCATCCAGATATCAACCAAAATTAATGTTGCTTCGGACTTCGAAAAAAAAATCAATTTTTTTCATACTTTATATGATTCCTTATCACACGGGGAGTATTTTAAGATAGAAAATTTTTGGTCGAAAATTGGCCGCTGTAGGCGGTCGATTTTGACTTGAAAAATTTTTCAATAAAAAAAAAGTTCAATTTTTGGACACTTTTTAATGATCCCCCATCACATGGGGAGTATTTTAAGATAGGAAATTTCGACCAAAAATTGGCCGCCGTAGGCGGCTCAGGATCGAGACATAGAAAAATTTCAATTTCTTTCTTTTTTTTTCAAATACGTATTTCGTAAATGTAATAGAAAGTCGTGTGATGTTCACACCAGATTCCTTTCTTTTTTTTTCAAATACGTATTTCGTAAATGTAATAGAAAGTCGTGTGATGTTCACACCAGATTCTTTATTTTCCTTATCCTATAGGAAGGAAAGTAATGTAATCGGGTCAAATTTTCGATGGTCAGTTTTTAGTGCCAAAACACGTTTTGAGGTCCCTAGAGCCTAAATCCAAAGTTTCAGCCATTAGTCCGTGTGTGTCTGTGTGTGTGTCTGTCTGTAAACAAAATATCTCGAGGAGGGTAAGAGCTAGAGACTTGAAATTTGGTATGTAGCTGTCAAATGTGACAAGGATCCGACACGAAACTTTTGGTTTAGACCGGTCTAAACCAAGCCGGTGCAACGCTTGGCGGCATTTTACCACTTTTTGGCGGATTTCATTGTAATTTAACAATATCTCGGGAACGGTATGAGCTAGAGACTTGAAATTTGGTAGGTACCTATATAGTTCACAAATGTGACAAGGATGCGACATGAAACTTATAGGCGCTGTGGTTGGCGGTATTTTGACCGCTTTTGGTGGTTTTCAGCTATATTGACTAAACGGTTAGAGGTATTGTGAAAGGTAGGGTAAAAGAACACTCAAATAAGCATCATTCAATAGGATAAGGAAAGTCGTGTGATGTTCAGACCAGATTTTTATGAGGTGGAAAAAAGCTTGAGGAAAGCTCCTCATTTTCTCAAGTGAGATGAGAAAGGAATGTAAGGATATAGCAGGAAGTTTTCCATTGGCCAAAGAAAACTAAAGCTTTCTTAAGTTAGGGGAGGAGCATGAAAATCTTATATCGTGATGAGAATGAGATTAAGTTGAAAGTTCTTCCAGTGGCAATTTATAAGCTCAACGTTGAGTGTTGAATATACGAGAATATAGTCCAGGAAAAATACCTTCGCCCGGTGTCGTGAAATTTGTGGGGGATTTTGGTGAAAATAGCCGTAAGGTTCTCTATAGGTGTTTAGTTTATTAGGCCGATAATTTATTATAAGGAACTCGTTTTTGAAATAGATAATAATTATTATAAAAATATAGTGAACATTGCATTGGATGACGCCATAAAAAGTTGTTTTAAATCAAAATCTATATCACAAATATATAAAATAAAATCAATGACAAGATACTAGGTACATTTTTTTTTTTTATAATGTGGACATGGGCAAGACGAAAGAAAGTGTGCTTTTTTAAATTATGAGAAATTAATATAATTACGTACTATGTACAATGTACGGTACATAGATACTTAAAATGGAAATTTTCTACAGTTTTAGGATTATCGATTATTATGATTAATTGACCTAAAAATTACAAAGAAGACACCAATCTGAAATGATGTATAAAAAGACTATG
>NW_007379262.1:38622-49366 GCF_000475195.1 Diaphorina citri | reverse complement strand
GTATGTTCCGCTATAACTCCCGATTGCCTGGTCCGATTTTGATGAAATTTGGTACACATCTTTATTGAATCAAGACACGTCGATCCTTGAAGTTCCCAGAAATGAGCGGGGCCAGAGCTGAGGGGGATTTTATGTTCTGCACGTTTCAGAGTCCAATAGGTGACTCACACTCATTCATAATCATAACTCGATTTACTGTGTTATAAGCTGCTGATAGATCCACCAGCGCTACGCCTGAGATTTCCTTTCTTTGCCATGTTAAATCGGCTGGCTCGTCCTGAACCGCAGTCACCAGCGCTACGCCTGAGATTTCCTTTCTTTGCCATGTTAAATCGGCTGGCTCGTCCTGAACCGCAGTCAACTTGGTCTTTAAAAGCAGAGAGCACCCTTTGAGGAACTGCCCGCTTGCTAGGCTGGTTAGGGTTAGCTGTTCTCCTCCCTGTTTATAGTCCCACGACCCACAGCCAGACGCTAGTCTTCTCTCTGTTTAACGTCCCCTAGCCAGACAGATATCTAGACCAGGGGTATCTAGACCCGCGGGCCAAATGTGGCCTGCCAGCCCAATTTGGTGACCCGCGAAGCTTTTTGGGATTAGTGTTCACTTGTTCAGCTACAATTAAGAGAATACTTTTCGAAAAATTTCGACTGCGGCGCTCAAAATTCGATCGGACTGCATTTCTGAAAAGTTGTTGGGGGGAGGTTCCTACAATGCTCCCCTATGTACATATGTGGCCCGCGAAGTACCTGCCAATGTAGCATGTGGCCCGCATACACATGGAAGTTGGAAACCCCTGCTATAGGATAAGCCTAAAATTCACGATACCCAAATAGCCAAATTTGAGGTGGGTCGAAACGACCGATACTGCCAATATACTTGCATGTACGTAACCTATTAGATACAATTATCACCTAATATTTAAGTAATCCAGGGCCAATAGTCGTAAATCTACTTAAGCTAGTTGCTAAAAAAAAAGTTTCGAAGAATTTATTTAATCATTCATTTTCAAGTACCCCCTAGAATGCTCCCCTATGTACATATGTGGCCCGCGAAGTACCTGCCAATGTAGCATGTGGCCCGCATACACATGGAAGTTGGAAACCCCTGATCTAGACGCTCAAATCTTTGCAATTAAAGTCCTGCACAATAGAAGCCTTCAAAGTTCGAAAGAAATTCACAGATTACTAGAATTAAGGAGCGCGGTAGCGCGAAGACACAGACCACATGAGTCTAATGCAGTAGTTTCATTCCTACGAAATGAAACGGTCGTGAAACACCTTCTTTTTTAAGGAACCATTTTCAGTTCAATTCCTTCTCCTCTTATTCTTCCACTCCTTCTTGTTCTTCCTTCTCCTTCTTTAACCCTACTAATTATTTGTCCATTGTGTTTGTTTTCAGATCCGTACGAGCTGGCATGTGCTGTTAGCCGTGGTCTGAGTGGGAGCGGTGGTCAAGTACAGCTATGGCAGTTCCTACTAGAACTATTGGGGGAACCTAGTAATGGCGGCGTTATAGTATGGGAGGGAAGTCAGGGAGAATTTCGATTGGTGGATCCAGATGAGGTGGCTAGGCGATGGGGACTGCGCAAGTCCAAACCCAACATGAACTATGACAAGCTGAGCCGCGCTCTCAGGTAAGTTCAACATGAACTATTACAAGCTGAGCCGCGCTCTCAGGTAAGTTCAACATGAACTATGACAAGCTGAGCCGCGCTCTCAGGTAAGTTCAACATGAACTATGACAAGCTGAGCCACGCTCTCAGGTAAGTCCAACATGAACTATGACAAGCTGAGCCGCGCTCTCAGGTAAGTTCAACATGAACTATGACAAGCTGAGCCGCGCTCTCAGGTAAGTTCAACATGAACTATGACAAGCTGAGCCACGCTCTCAGGTAAGTCCAACATGAACTATGACAAGCTGAGCCACGCTCTCAGGTAAGTCCAACATGAACTATGACAAGCTGAGCCGCGCTCTCAGGTAAGTCCAACATGAACTATGACAAGTTGAGCCACGCTCTCAGGTAAGTTCAACGTGAACTATGACAAGTTGAGCCACGCTCTCAGGTAAGTCCAACATGAACTATGACAAGCTGAGCCGCGCTCTCAGGTAAATCTTTTTTCAAGAAGTTCAGTAGAGGGAACTTTTTTCTGAAGAGTTTTGATGAGGAAATTGTCTTATCTAGCCAGCCTAGTTAGCTTGGTAGGTAGCGCGTCTGCCTTCTAAGCGCTAGGCCGCGGGTTCAAAGTTCAACATGAACTATGACAAGCTGAGCCGCGCTCTCAGGTAAGTTCAACATGAACTATGACAAGCTGAGCCGCGCTCTCAGGTAAATCTTTTTTCAAGAAGTTCGTCTTATCTAGCCAGCCTAGTTAGCTTGGTAGGTAGCGCGTCTGCCTTCTAAGCGCTAAGCCGTGGGTTCGATTCCCGCCCGGGGTAGATTTTATCTCGAAACGGCTGGCTTTCTCCTATACTTTTTGCCTTCACTCTTCGATTTTGGGACGATAAGACCTTAGCTGTTACAGTTCCCTCTATCAAACCTACCTAAAAAAAGGTCTTATCGTCCCAAAAACGATGAGGGAAGGAGGATAGGATATCAGAAAGCCTGCCATTTTGATAACAAACCTTTTCACCTGTAGAATAAAGTTGGCCCGGACGGGAATCGAATCCGCCACCTAGCGCTTACAAGATTACCCTCCAAGCGAACTAGGCTGGTATGGGAACATGTGTCTTGAATAAAGTGTCTATTTGACGTTTATTTCCAGGTATTACTACGACAAAAACATCATGACCAAAGTCCACGGCAAGAGGTACGCCTACCGGTTTGATTTCCAAGGCCTTATGCTCGCCTGTCAAGCGTCCAATACAAGCGACGCCTACAAGCTGCATCAGACGTCCTATAGCCACGCCCCCCACTCTACTAACTCCGCCCCCCTACCGCCCCCGCCTTCCTATTGGTCCATATATACCTCTCCTCCAGGTGGTGTGTAAGGTCACGGTACTAACCACGCACAACGTTACTTAACTTGAGTGATCCGTGAGGAACTGGTGCATTGAACGTGCTGTCGCCGGTATAGGATAGGAATATAAACTAAAAACTGGAAATAAATAAATATGAACTTTATTTTTTCGCAATGTGATTATTTTTTATTATTATTATTTTTTCGAAAGACTTTACTTGACACAAAAAAAAATAAAGTAAAAATAATAATGATAATAATAATGCTATCTTTGTAAATATAAGTTCAATAAGTACCTGGGTACATATGTAAATTATTGAATCTGTAAATAAATGCCTTGTTATGGTTAGTTACTTCTGAAGAAATTTTGAGCCGCGCTCTCAGGTAAGTCCAACATGAACTATGACAAGCTGAGCCGCGCTCTCAGGTAAGTCCAACATGAACTAATATGACAAGCTGAGCCACGCTCTCAGGTAAGTCCAACATGAACTATGACAAGCTGAGCCGCGCTCTCAGGTAAGTCCAACATGAACTATGACAAGTTGAGCCACGCTCTCAGGTAAGTTCAACGTGAACTATGACAAGTTGAGCCACGCTCTCAGGTAAGTTCAACATGAACTATGACAAGCTGAGCCGCGCTCTCAGGTAAGTTCAACATGAACTATGACAAGCTGAGCCAATATAAACTCCATGAATTGGTTGGAAGTTAGCTGCTTGGTGCAGTTTTGTTTTGATTGTGCAGAATTTTCCCAATAACCAGGCTGCAACCGCTGCAATGAAAGTTACAATAATGAACACCGCGCGGGTAGGTACAATAGGTACATACATTGTATGACATTACGACATTGAATAGCACTACTAACATGTTGAAACATTCTGTGAGAATTCGAATGATATAGTACTCGACTAATAAAATAAAATACTCGTAATACAATGTATGTATACTGAATTACTGAAGAGTTGTAGAGGTTAGAGAAGGAAAAAGGAAACTCGAAAATAAATAAATAAAGTGAAATCTAATAAGAAAAGGAAGGAAACTTCTTCTTGTCTCAATATCAGGGATTATTATTATTGTGCCGCCATCTTGCATTATCCCCCCCTGCTGGGCCAATAGTAACACTTCCTTAATCCCTGTGAAAAGTCTTCAGGATCTTAGTTTCAAAATCCCGATGCTTTCTGCTCCCCTTATAACTTTGAGTTGGAACATCAAGCCTTGACTAGGGGAAAGTTCAGTTTTTTTTTCTCCCTTTTTTCTAAAGTCAGATCAGCTAAAAAATCGCATCTTGTTGCTTTGCAAAATTCAGTGGAAGTGTTGTCTGAAAGTTCGTCAATTTTCTCCTCGCACGCAATCATCAATTTCATTCAGAAATGATAGCATGATAGGAAATCTTCGTCAGATGAATTTGTACTCGATAAGCTTGAATTCAGTGGAGATGGTCTTACTACACTTCTGTTGCTCACATCCCTTGATTCTCTTGTGTCAGGATTGAAATTAAAATGAATATTAGTATACTAATACCTGTCCTATACTCTATATGTACAATGTACGGTACATAGATAGATACTTAAAATGGAAATTTTCTACAGTTTTAGGATTATCGATTTTTATGATTAATTGACCTAAAAATTACAAAGAAGACACCAATCTGAAATGATGTATAAAAAGACTAAATTAAAATGCATATTACGTAGGTATTGCATGAGTGCTGAGTGCATTTAAATAAATGCACGATTTGATTGAATGATTTTTTTTTTTTTAATCCCAAAACAAAAATGAAGAGTGAAATAAAGAAAGAGTGGAAAGACCTGGTGTTGGCCGACACTCGTCATCGGTATTAACTCTGCATTTACCGTCACATGAACCATCCGGAATAACCCAGATTTACATGCGTTTATACGTCTACCGTTGCACCTTTGACATGTTTGGCAACGTAGCCTACTTTTTTGATGACTCCTTGCTGCCATATCCATCTGGATAACGTATAAACTAAAATGCATATTACGTAGGTACCTATTGCATGAGTGCTGAGTGCATTATTCTAATAGATTTACTCCAAACAATGCTCTAACAAGCATATGTGGCCCACGGACCATTACCGTTCTGTAACCCAGGGACCGCTGGTTCCTCCTATACTTTTTGCCTTCACTCTTCGATTTTGGGACGATAAGACCTTAGCTGTTACAGTTCCCTCTATCAAACCTACCTAAAAAAAAGGTCTTATCGTCCCGATGAGAGAAGGAGGACAGGGTATCAGAAAGCCTGCCATTTTGATAACGAACCTTTTCACCTTAGAATAAAGTTGGCCCCGGACGGGAATCGAATCCCCCGCTGGTTCGATACTCGCCAGGAAAATGTCTGTCTCCAGCTAGCAGCTCCTTGCTCTACACTGGTAAATCAAAACCCCATTACCCTCTCTCATTTTAAACCGCTGGTTCGATACTCGCCAGGAAAATGTCTGTCTCCAGCTAGCAGCTCCTTGCTCTACACTGGTAAATCAAAACCCCATTACCCTCGCATTTTAAGTTTATTCTTATGATTTAACATTTTTGACCGAACGAAGTGAAGGTCTACGTTTTAACTCGACCGTTTTGCATTTGGTTTGGATGTTTGAATGTTGAATGTATGTTCCGCTATAACTCCCGATTGCCTGGTCCGATTTTGATGAAATTTGGTACACATCTTTATTGAATCATGACACGTCGATCCTTGAAATTCCCAGAAAGATTTAACATTTTTGACCGAACGAAGTGAAGGTCTACGTTTTAACTCGACCGTTTTGCATTTGGTTTGGATGTTTGAAAGTATGTTCCGCTATAACTCCCGATTGCCTGGTCCGATTTTGATGAAATTTGGTACACATCTTTATTGAATCAAGACACGTCGATCCTTGAAGATCGAATCCCCCACCTAGCGCTTACAAGATTACCCTCCAAGCGAACTAGGCTGGTATGGGAACATGTGTCTTGAATAAAGTGTCTATTTAACGTTTATTTCCAGGTATTACTACGACAAAAACATCATGACCAAAGTCCACGGCAAGAGGTACGCCTACCGGTTTGATTTCCAAGGCCTTATGCTCGCCTGTCAAGCGTCCAATACAAGCGACGCCTACAAGCTGCATCAGACGTCCTATAGCCACGCCCCCCACTCTACTAACTCCGCCCCCCTACCGCCCCCGCCTTCCTATTGGTCCATATATACCTCTCCTCCAGGTGGTGTGTAAGGTCACGGTACTAACCACGCACAACGTTACTTAACTTGAGTGATCCGTGAGGAACTGGTGCATTGAACGTGCTGTCGCCGGTATAGGATAGGAATATAAACTAAAAACTGGAAATAAATAAATATGAACTTTATTTTTTCGCAATGTGATTATTTTTTATTATTATTATTTTTTCGAAAGACTTTACTTGACACAAAAAAAAATAAAGTAAAAATAATAATGATAATAATAATGCTATCTTTGTAAATATAAGTTCAATAAGTACCTGGGTACATATGTAAATTATTGAATCTGTAAATAAATGCCTTGTTATGGTTAGTTACTTCTGAAGAAATTTGTACATGAGTTTTCATATATCGATAGATAGGAGGCTGGCTAGGAGAAAGCCAGCCATTCCTAGAACGAACATTATCTGTTTAGGATACAAACCGCCCCGGGCAGGAATCAAACCCACTATCAAGTAGACCTGACAGTTCGCCTGAGAGAATTATTATTGCTGCCAGGTACGCCTGTCAGGTCTACCTGATGGTGAAAGGCCGGTCTTACAAGGTAGATGTGCTAGCCTCCATGCGGTGACAAGCATACCGCCTACGCCTACTCTCATCTACTCCCTCGCGATAAATTCCAATGTTACAGGTTGATCTGGTCTATTTATCAATAGGGATTTGGAGTCCATGATACTTCCATGCCACTTAATCTGGTATCGGTTGACCAACTGGAAACAAACAACACACAGGTACGTCCTAATGTAGGTATCACACAGGTACATCATAATGTAGGTATCACACAGGTACGTCATAATGTAGGTATCACACAGGTACGTCATAATGTAGGTATCACACAGGTACGTCATAATGCAGGTATCACACAGGTACGTCATAATGTAGGTATCACACAGGTACGTCATAAATTCATAATGTAGGTATCACACAGGTACGTCATAATGTAGGTATCACTTATAGAATTGTCTAGAACCCAGCATTTATAGAATTGTCTAGAACCCAGCATTAATGTGTTTCATAAGTTCCCTGTTGTTTTATTTCCACTTACTTTCATGATGAGCACCTGCAAGTTTTGCTCCGCACTTCGCCTTGCAATACAAGTCCTGGGCCCATGACCAAATGGTAAAACCAGGTAGGGACTGACACATTGCTTGGCTGGGTCCTTACGCAGCCATCGCTCTGGTATGAATTGGTCAGGACTCGGGAAATATTGAGACAGTCTACATGATACTTGGTTCTGAGTTACAGCTAATGTCTGAAACCAAATCACAGTATGTAGGTAATTACACCATAATATGTAGAGTGTAGAGTATCATTTGTTTAATTTCACAGGTAAAGTTCGATTCCCGCTTATGAATTGTCTAGAGCCCAGCATTTATAGAATTGTCTAGAGCCCAGCATTTATAGAATTGTCTAGAGCCCAGCATTTATAGAATTGTCTACAACCCAGCATTTATAGAATTGTCTAGAACCCAGCATTTATAGAATTGTCTAGAACCCAGCATTTATAGAATTGTCTAGAGCCCAGCATTTATAGAATTGTCTAGAGCCCAGCATTTATAGAATTGTCTAAAACCCAGCATTAATGTGTTTCATAAGTTCCCTGTTGTTTTATTTCCACTTACTTTCATGATGAGCACCTGCAAGTTTTGCTCCGCACTTCGCCTTGCAATGCAAGTCCTGGGCCCATGACCAAATGGTAAAACCAGGTAGGGACTGACACATTGCTTGGCTGGGTCCTCACGCAGCCATCGCTCTGGTATAAATTGGTCAGGACCCGGGAAATATTGAGACAGTCTACATGATACTTGGTTCTGAGTTACAGCTAATGTCTGAAACCAAATCACAGTATGTACCTAGGTAATTACACCATAATATGTAGAGTGTAGAGTATCATTTGCTTAATTTCACAGGTAAAGTTCGATTCCCGCTTAAACACACAGAAAGTAGATAACTCACCCCAGCCGGTACATGATATCCGGATAGTACTGTCTCCTTGTTTAGTATCCGGCCTACACCCACAGATATTGGACTTAGCCGGAACGTCTCCTTGAGTACCGCCTTAGCATAAGCGCAACCATCATAGTCTGCGCTTGTTACAGATCCGCGCTTCAGATGTTTGACGGCGCTAAACAGGCGCTGCTGGGCACTCGCGCTCCGACTAATATGATAAAGAAGGAAGCATGTCGTGTAAGCTGAAGTGTCTATACCAGCTAGAAGAATGTCCACACTCATACCAACAATGTCTCGCCTACTCAGCTTTGGGTTCGCCAGGTAATTCTCGAGTAGTGAGGTTGCTTGGTTTGTCTGAACAGAGGCTACCCTGGAGGACTTCTGGCTGATGAACTTGAGGGCTTGTCTGCGAAACGAATGAGATGAACGGAAAGTTCATGAAATTTCCTAATTATAAAATTCTTACTACATCGAAAGATTAGTAAGAAGAGGTTCAGTGAATTGTAAAACTTACCCTGCGTCGCGGCCCCAAAAAAAAAAAAAAAAAAAAAAAAAAAAAAAAACTGATCGGGGCCAAGATTTAGTGAACAAATTTCCGTCTTGATGATCCAGCATATTAATGGAAAGTCTTTTGTCTCTTATCGCCCATTCATCTCTTCGTGTATTTGAGAGTTTGACCACACATAATAATGGATCTCTAAAGGTTAGGTGGAAGATTCCACTACTCACACCATGACTTACTCTTCAATAAATCCGTGAGCCATCTTGAGTTTCTTGTAGAGAGGAGTGTCAAACTTGCGCCACAGTTGCGGCCCGTTGTCTGTTTTTAGCACACAACTATTGGCAGTATAAGCGGCCTCTATTAACTTGGAACTGAGTGATTGGGACGAGATTTGATCTGCCGTGAAACTGTGCAGTCTCTTCTCAAACGCCACCAAACACATGACTGAAACCAAAATAACCATAACTAACTGAGTTTGAGTAAACTCTAGAAATCATTCAGACGAAGTCCGGCTACGAGAATGCTGAAGAAACAATCAAACCCTAAAATCGAATGAGAACATTCAATTTAGGTGTTAAGCATACATACGAGGTCCGACAATACAGTTCCCGGAATGTCCCCATACCTCCGCACCTACTGCACATAGACATAGAGAAACCAAATTTTCCAGGAGATTGATCTTTCCTCTTTAGTAGCTACTGTATTCTACTAATCGAGTAGCTACCAGTGTGAAGATTGGTGTGAAATCGGAATTGATTGTAATGTCCACTCTACTCACGCTCAAACAGTCTGATAGATCGCCTCATGCCGTCTGTCCATGAGCCATATGTAGGTAGACTCTTATTATGATGATACATCATACTCCGAGGCTTAGGTTTAGGTGTAGAGGCAAAACAGCCAAGCTTCTATACGAACCTGAGGTAGACTCTTGGTAGGTATATTGCTATATTGCTTACTTTCGAGATAAAGGCGCGATAGTTCAGGTAAGAAATCCTGAAATGTTGCTCGTTGTCCAATGCGGAGTTCTATGAACTCATCCATAACTTGATTGACAAGATCTAGATGAGAACGGACATGTTTGATTTCACTGAATCCCTTCTGTAGTTCACTGCGAATCCTACACCATTCCTTGCCGTTCCTGAAAACAGAGATATAACCTGAAATACACCTCCACTCACCTCCACCTCCAGTCACCTCCACCTCCAGTCACCCCCACCTCCATACATCTCCACCTCCACCTCCAGTCACCTCCACCTCCAGTCACCCCCACCTCCATACATCTCCACCTCCACCTCCATACACCTCCACCTTCAGTCACCTCCACCTCCAGTCACCTCCACCTCCATACACCTCCACCTCCAGTCACCTCCACCTCCAGTCACCTCCACCTCCATACACCTCCACCTCAATACACCTCCACCTCTATTCACCTCCACCTCCATTCACCTCCACCTCCAGTCACCTCCACCTCCATTCACCTCCACCTCCATTCACCTCCACCTCCATTCACCTCGACCTCCATTCACCTCCACCTCCAGTCACCTCCACCTCCAGTCACCTCCACCTCCATTCACCTCCACCTCCATACACCTCCACTTCCACCTCCAGTCACCTCCAGTCACCCCCACCTCCATACATCTCCACCTCCACACCTCCATTCACCTCCACCTCCATTCACCTCCACCTCCATTCACCTCCACCTCCATTCACCTCCACCTCCATTCACCTCCACCTCCAGTCACCTCCACCTCCAGTCACCCCCACCTCCATACATCTCCACCTCCACCTCCATACACCTCCACCTTCAGTCACCTCCACCTTCAGTCACCTCCACCTCCAGTCACCTCCACCTCCATACACCTCCACCTCCATTCACCTCCACCTCCAGTCACCTCCACCTCCAGTCACCTCCACCTCCAGTCACCTCCACCTCCATACACCTCCACCTCAATACACCTCCACCTCCATTCACCTCCACCTCCAGTCACCTCCACCTCCATTCACCTCCACCTCCATACACCTCCACTTCCACCTCCAGTCACCTCCAGTCACCCCCACCTCCATACATCTCCACCTCCAGTCACCTCCACCTCCAGTCACCTCCACCT
>NW_007379262.1:20805-36873 GCF_000475195.1 Diaphorina citri | reverse complement strand
TTAATAAAAAAATTTTTTTTTTTTTTTTTTACCAAAAAAAAACCAAAAAAAAAAAAAAAAAAAAAAAAAAAAAAAAATAAAATAAAAATTATGTGTAGGTATCTTCTGCGGATCATCCGCAGAAAAGAAACGTCCGAAAAAAAAGAGTACTTAGGTAAAAAAAAAAAGGTTAAAAAATATTATTTGAATATGAAAGTAACTTTAAGAAATAAATAATAATCTACTAGGTAATAATAATAATAATAATAATGAATAAAGCTAAGACGGAATGTTCGCGTAACAACTAAAGTCAGATACTCACACACTCACCAAACACTAAACTAAACTAATATTATTTAATATAGTGTGCATAGTCTAGTCTAGCGAGAGACTCACACATCACGAATCATCAAACCTCCAGTCACCTCCACCTCCAGTCACCTCCACCTCCATTCACCTCCACCTCCATTCACCTCCACCTCCAGTCACCTCCACCTCCATACACCTCCACCTCCATTCACCTCCACCTCCATTCACCTCCACCTCCATTCATCTCCACCTCCATTCACCTCCACCTCCATACACCTCCACTTCCACCTCCAGTCACCTCCACCTCCATACACCTCCACCTCCATACACCTCGAGAGTTGGGGCTGTGGTCGGAGCTATGGTTAAGGCTCCGTTGAGGTCGCTTCTATTTATTTGCATGGTTTGTTCCTTTTCTCTTGGGTCGGGACAAGGCTAGGGTCGCCTACTTAGAGTTAAGGTACTCACGTGGGTAGCAATCCTCCCGTAGAATAAACCTCAGGCCGATCTAGTCGATACTTCTCGAGCGCCAGGTGGCTACGTCGCTCCGGGTAGCGACCCTCACATCGATACACAGTCTCAATATCTTCCGGAGTGAACACCCATACTAGACTCACTCCGGGGACAATCTCTTCCTTGACTAGCGGCCCATACTTGCGGTACTTCTTCAGACCATTCCAATGTAGACGATCAAACTGATATTCTCCTGGAATTGAATAAATAGATCAGTTGCGCTTACTTGGGTGATGTTTCAAAGTCATAGAGCAGGAAAATTGAGGACCAACGGAATTTTTCTTTTTCTTCTACGACTTCTAGATCCCAAGATAAATCGATTAAAAAAATACCGGTAAATCGTGAACTTTGACGTCACGGCAAATGTCCCAAGCAAAGCTCCCTCGCTGGCAACGCATTAGTGTTTGTGCGCATACATTTCTGCGCAGTTCTTTCTGCTCCTTCGATAGTGCGCTTGCATAGTGGCGCTACCCAACGGACGAAAAAAACAACTGCGTAAAGTCTGACGTCACACATATGTATTTGAACTCTTTCATTAGAACGGAAAATATCGATTGAATTTTCGACCTTTTACAGTTATTTTTTTCGGAGTTTTGACCTCAGATTTGGATTTTTCCCAACTTTTTACATAGGAATCGACCATTTATTTATAATTTTTACCCATTTTCAACTGCTCCATTGATCTCAACACTGTTCCCCCACTCACACGGTACGCAGACCTGATGTGAGGGAGAGTGGCAGGCATACCTAATCAATCCAACACCGCACTGTGGACATAGGTACCCATATATGTAATACTTTATCCACCAATCCACCATACACGATACACGTAGATCTGTCAGACACAGGCCGCAGGCGGTGCTATATAGTTAGGTACCTACTATTATTGTAGGGGTGGGGGATACTATATCTTAGGTAGTTAGGTACCTACTATTATTGTAGGGGTGGGGATGCTATATCTTTCTTACCTATGAAGGGCAGATACTTATGAAGAGTTCCAATAAGCGGCAAAGATTTAGGACCAGGAATTTGATCGAATGATTTGACTGTCGATGTCGTATGACACAGTAGACGCTTGGACATGATGAAACTGTAATAAGATTTGTATATATTTATTTAATATAAAATGTTTTCTTTCTTTTTTGTCACAAAAAAACATCACAAAACGAAAAAAAAGATCGGAAGAAAAAAAAAAAAATAAAAATTATGTGTAGGGTATCTTCTGCGGATCATCCGCAGAAAAGAAACGTCCGAAAAAAAAGAGTACTAAGGTAAAAAAAAAAAAGGTTAAAAAATATTATTTGATATGAAAGTAACTTTAAGAAATAAATAATAATCTACTAGGTAATAATAATTAATAATATAAATGAATAAAAGCTTAAGACGGAATGTTCGCGTAAAACTAAAGTCAGATACTCACACACTCACAAACACTAAATTAAACTAATATTATTTTAATATAGTGTGCTAGTCTAGTCTGCTAGCGAGAGACTCGACACATCACGAATCACTCAGAATCATTCAGATTGCGATGCTCACTATCTTTCAAAAAAGGTCTGTTGTATCACAAAAAAAAAAAAAAAAAAAAAAAAAAAAAGGTGGCCGCTATGATAACCTTTGCACCAATACCAATCAGTAGGCGCCTTTCGTACTGTTTGGAACAAATAAAACCGCTTATTTTCTAAAGATTTCACCAATGACTTAATGAGAGACTTAACTCAGTACTGAATTTTTAATGATCCAAAAAGGATATTTTAAAAATCAAAAAGGAGTTAACTATCCAAAAAGGAGTTTTTAATATTGAATTGAATAAATTTTTACTATGATATACAATAACCCCCCAAAAAACACTTCGTGTTAAAAAATTAACGTCAAGAGTTGGCCTTCACAAAAAAGTACTAAAAAAAAAAAAACACATGTGTATACGTATATCTTGTGTATTACGCAGAGTCACCCATTTAGACAAAATCTCAGCTTAGGCAAAAGAATCTGAGTTATCTGAGTGAGGTCTACAGTTCACAGAAGCACTAGTTGCAAAGTGTATTACGCAGAGTCACCCATTTAGACAAAATCTCAGCTTAGGCAAAAGAATCTGAGTTATCTGAGTGAGGTCTACAGTTCCTGTCTCAAAAAAAAAAAAAAAAAAAAAAAAAAAACATCAATGTGGGACCTCTCTTCTACCTGAGAACCTGAGCTCTTCTAAAGAAAATCAGTGGGGGAATTAATGTTTGGATTTTTGGAATACTCAAATGTGTCCCGCTACAGACACAATGGCTTACCCAGACAGCCAGACACAGACTGCCACCAGTAATAACTATTTGACCGAACGACGGTCTATGTTTTAACTCGAACGTTTTGCATTTGATTTAGATGTTTATGTGTTTGTTTGTTTGTTTGTTTGTTTATAACTCGCGACTGTCTGGTCCGATTTTAATTAAAACACGTTGATCCTTGAAATTTGGTGTCCCCAGGTCCAATTTTGGTCTCAAACTTTTGAATATGGCATAAAGCCAAAAAAACTGGTTTTTGCGGGATTTTTTTCACATTTTCTCACACAAATGAGCTCTGATACATACCAACATATGAATGCAAGTAAGTATAACTCCTAGAATCCTAGATAGTTTCTACTCATAGGAAACTGTCTT
Organism: Diaphorina citri; assembly: GCF_000475195.1. NCBI lineage: Eukaryota > Metazoa > Arthropoda > Insecta > Hemiptera > Psyllidae > Diaphorina > Diaphorina citri. The sequence continues at coordinate 33,430 of NW_007379262.1, read as the reverse complement.
CCTTCTCTCTTCGATTTCGGGATGATAAGACCATAGCAGTTACAGTTCCCTCTGTCAAACCTCTTAAAAAAAAAAAAAAACTAGTTGCAACATCGCAACGTTCCATCACATTTCAAACATCTAAAGGTAACTGGGTGTAGTTGCCGCTACCTAATTAAAAACAATGTAACAATGACTAAAAGTTAATTTAATGGTACCTAGGTGATTTTATTTTCACCCAAGAATGTCCGGTCTCTCCTGAACGCCAAGCTTATTAACAACGACAACCTTAATGACAGGAAAATTAATAGGAACTCTGGTCATGAGGATCTTCATACTCTCTAACATAATCAAGTAGGCCTGGTCCTCGGTTAGATTAGGACGATAAATGGGTTGAATACAACTCGTACACACTTCTGTACCGAGCATCCCTTGCCCGACATAATTCACACTTTGAATATCCTTGGCCCCGTCCAGAACTTTGATCTGAGCGCCATCCTTTTCATTATAATAGGTTGCAATGATTTGCATGGGTTCCCAAGTGAAATGTTCGGCTAGAATCATACGGATTTTATGCACCAACTCATGATGACTGTATTCCTTACCAAACCTCATCTCATGGAGTTGCATTTCAGCTTTGATGAATCGTATGAGTACTCTAACATCTGAGAACACGCCGGTAGTGATCAGAAGGAAGTTATCCTGGAGTAGATGGTATTTGGTCAAATTATTCTTCACTATGATCAAGGATTGAGGATTGCTCAGAATGGTGTCGCATGCCACCATGGTAAAGTTTAACCCCTTTAGAGCGAGTACCATTTCCATGATAAGAATTTAGTTTAGAAGAAAGAGCAATAATAAATAATCCTGTTCACTTTTAAAATTATTTCGTTTTATCACAGACTAAATAAATTACTTCGTAAGTAGTGGCTAAAAAATACAATATCTATAAAATAATAATGAACCTTGAAACAAATGGCACGCCACCATGGTAAAGTTTAACCCCTTTAGAGCGAGTACCATTTCCATGCTAAGAATTTAGTTTAGAAGAAAGAGCAATAATAAATAATAATCCTGTTCACTTTTAAAATTATTTCGTTTTATCACAGACTAAATAAATTACTTTGTAAGTAGTGGCTAAAAAATACAATATCTATAAAATAATAATGAACCTTGAAACAAATGGCACAAAAGCTCCAGCTTTTACGGATGGGTGTACCATTTATTGAATATTTATTTAGTTGGTGATATTTGTATCGAAAAACAAATAAATAGAAACTTGTTAAATAAATACAGATCGCGCGCCGCCCAAGTTAGCTTGAAGGATAGAGAGCCTACCTACCTTCGGATCTATTCCCGCCCGTGGCAAACTTTATTCTCATATTTGCTGTCCTCCCTTCTTAGATGAGGCTCAATGAAACCTCGTAAATATAAAAATAGGAGAAGGCCAGTCGTTCCGAGAACGAACTTTAGGAGAAGGCCAGCCCTTTCGAGAACGCCAAGTTAGCTTGAAGGATAGAGAGCCTACCTACCTTCGGATCTATTCCCGCCCGTGGCAAACTTTATTCTCATATTTGCTGTCCTCCTTATCTCTTCTTAGATGAGGCTCAATGAAACCTCGTAAATATAAAAATAGGAGAAGGCCAGCCGTTCCGAGAACGAACTTTAGGAGAAGGCCAGCCGTTTCGAGAACAATATTAAATAAAATAGGTAGGTACATAAATACTGATTTTCTTTAACCAAGATCAAAAAATTCCCGGAGGGACGGGCCCCGCTTGTTTAGGACTTATAGCTGGCACGTACCTTAATGTTTGGTTTGTTAGGATAAAATCCTCTTCGGGCGGGAATCGAACAGCTTATTTGTCATGACTTGGACCAGTAACAGTAGCTTCAAGCTTACTATTTTTTAGGACTTATAGCTGGCACGTACCTTAATGTTTGGTTTCGACGTTTCGGGTCTGAATTCCAGACCCGTCTTCAGCAGATTGTCAAGGTTTTATCGTCCGCAAATTTGTCAATCAGAACATAAAAAGCTTCAAGCAATTAACATAGTAGTAATACTCGTAACTGCCTTATCTTCATCTTGTAGGTATCTTGTATCTACTAACTTATTATGCTGCAAGTCAAACAAATTACGCCAGCCTAATTAGCTTGGTTTGTAGTGCATCTACCTTGTAAGCGCCAGGCCGCGGGGTCGAGCACCCCCCCCCCCCCCCCCGGGGGGGTGGTTTTTATCCTGAACGGATAATGTTCGTTCTCGGAACGGTTGGCTTTCTCCTATCCTGTCTTCCTTCTCTCTTCGATTACGGGACAATAAGATCTTAGCCGTTACAGTTCCATCTAACTTTTTTTTTTTTTAGAAAGAAAAATAGCTCGCTATACTGTAGTAATAGAAAGTAAAAAACAAATTAAGGGAAATTTAATTCCGTGGTTCCGGGTTTGATTCCCGAATATGCTCGTAATTAAAATCAGCCCCACCCTGTGTTTAGTTACTATTTCGTATTACAATATTACACCTTTGTATTTTTAAATTATGATCAAGGAGTTACTATTTCGTATTACACCTTATTTGTATTTTTAAATATAGTCGTATTTCTCCAAGGATTTGGAATATTTGTGTACAGTAGTTGCAGGTGTATCTTGCAGTAGTTTGTGCCTCACAGTGGCTTTTGGTTTACTGGTTCCATGTTTCACAGTAGATTGTTTTTTCTCATCTTTTGGTACTTCCAGTGTTTTTGCTGGGCTTCCGGACGGTTGGGTAGCTGGGTTTTTAGTTTTAACTGTATTATTTTCTTTCTTGGCGCTTCCTATAGTTTTCGATATTTTCACAACAGGTGCTTTGTTGTTTCTACTGACCTGAATTTTCTTTGACCGCACACCAGTGTATTTCTTCGTACTTGTTGATATTCCAGGTTTCTCGTTTGTCTTCTTATCTGGTTCAAGTACTTTGGACACTAATACACCAGGAACAGGGAGTTGTTTATTAGATTCAAGTTTACCCGTGTGGGTTGATGGTGAATTCTTTGTTTTACTATCATCCTCTAACTTTTTCGCTCGTTTAGGAAGCTTTTCCTCTTGAATTGTTGGTAATAATCCCGGGGTCCAAGGTGTATCTGGCCGTTTGAACAACACAAGATCCTCTATTGACCTCGCAGAATTTTCATGCCGAGTTCTCATGTAGCTTTCGACATATTCCTCAATATTCTTCTTTGGATGTTCTTTAGTCCCTCGTGTGGATTTGTTGGCCGTTCTTCTGACATTGATGATTGGTTTGTTATCCTTACTTAGGTTTACTATTGCTGTTCGAGTGACATCGCTTCTTTCTTTCTCGCTCTTTCGACATATTCCTCAATATTCTTCTTTGGATGTTCTTTAGTCCCTCGTGTGGATTTGTTGGCCGTTCTTCTGACATTGATGATTGCTTTGTTATCCTTACTTAGGTTTACTATTGCTGTTCGAGTGACATCGCTTCTTTCTTTCTCGCCTCTTTCATTGTTTCCCATAGATTTTCCTTCAGTCTTGTTGTCAGATGTATTTGATTTAAGTTCTGTGTTTTGAATTTCTGCTGATTTGGTTTGTTTCTCAACCCTTACTTTTGATTTACTTTTGTCCAAGGATTGAACAGATTTCAATTTCGTCTTTTTTGTATCTGGTACACTTTTGGACCCGCTAGTTTTTGATTGAACGATGTTGTCTTCCATGGTTTCTTGATTTGTATTATCCGCTTTTTTCTCTATTGCGCGATTTTGTTTGACTATCTTGTCCGGCGGTATAGTTTCTTTCTTATTTTGGTGTGCCATTCGAAATCCCGCAGCTCTATTCATTTTGTACTTGTTTGCCAACAGTTTGGTTTGATAGTGTGATTTAGTGATAGACTTGGTTGCTACAGGTCGTGGATTGAGTAGCATGCGCAGTGTGTAGCCTTGAATTTTGCTCATGAATATCTTGCGCAGCTTGCATGTGGTTTTGATGCGCAATGTTCTTAACTGCGCAAAGTTACTTCCATATGCGCCATTGACTAGTTGATTAAGATCTAATGAGAAGTGATTCCAATGGGTGTTAACAGTAAGCGGCAACCAACACATAAGCGGATTATTGATTATACTCTTGTAAGTATTACTAAAGCGAAACACCCGCTGTTCTTCATCAGTATCGTCTACTACAACCTCCATGCCAAAAGTTTCCATGTCCACTTTAATGATGAAATGCAGGTGAGGGAATGTCAGATCTATAGTAGGGTCATTCGTTCTCTTAGTGAAGATCAGATAGTCTGAGTTCCCATATTTCCCAGAGAAATAAAGAACAGTTTCACCTAACTCTTCGTCATGCAATGTAGTCACCTTAGAGTCCATACCCTCATGGTACCATTTCTTCAGAGTATTTCTTCTAACACTACTTAGTAAAACGATAACACCAGGGTCCATTACACTTCATAGGGATACATGTAGCTACTAACAATTTTGATTATTTATTGTGAAAGGGAAATGTTCTCATTGAGAATTTTATAACTTTTATAATAAAATTTATCTTTGGCTTCGAAAAAAAGAGAAAAGGCGGGGTCATAATGATTTATTTTTAATTTTAGCAACGAGTATTTTTTTTTTATTTATTATTTTTTATTTTTTTTCATAAATAGGTACTTCATTTATTTTTATTTATATCATAGGTACAATAAATTGGAAAAAAATTATCCTTGATGACACCTATGCTGTTTTGATGGATGGAAATATATAGAAGTTACCTCATAGCCTGATTTACTTATTTTAAGTACGTGCCAGGCTATGGTTTATGTACTGCAAAAAAATATCAAAAAGAAAAGCCGAAAGTTTTCTCTTTTTTACTTTCTAGTAGACGTCCTATAAAAGTGGTGAGATCAGAAAATTAAGGCCAAGTCTGCATTCCCAGTTTTTCGTGTCTGCTGAAAACGCTGAATCTCAATTTCAACTTGGCTATGTTTTTCCTACTCTAATAAATAAATAATGGAACGTGAAACCACAAAGGAAAAACATGGCCAAGTTGAAATTGAGAGAAGGTTGAAGGAATTGAGATTCAGCGTTTTCAGCAGACACGAAAAACTGGTCTGATCTCACCACTTGTATAGGACGACATTTTAGGATAGGAACTTGGCCTTTTTTCACATTTGTGTTTTTGTGGTGGATCTCACTCCTTTTTTGTAATGCATGCGGTCGCGCTTCGCGCTTCTTGTGTCTGGTCGCGCTGAGCGCTCCCGGGGCTTCGCGGGGTGTGCATGCGGTCGCGCTTCGTGCTCCCGGGGCTTCGCCCCTGATACCTTATATTTTGCCTGAGTTTTGTTTCGAAGAAATTAAATCTGAAATAATAATCACAGGAAAAGTTTTGCTGGCCTCAAAGTGTGTTCCCCGTGTTAAATCCGCCTATGGGCGGAGCCCAGAGCAACTTTTGCCCAATTTCAGATTTTTCCCTTTACTTACTCATCAAGACCTACCATCCTGCCAAATTTCAAGTTTCTACGACATCGGGAAGTGCTTCATAATTTTGATGAGTGAATCAGTGGGTCAGTCAGTCTTAAAATAAGCGATTTCTAGGCCCCTTTTCTACCCCTTCATTTTAAGCTAGAACTTCGGAATTTCGCAGGCATAATAAGCAAGTATAGCTTAACATATGGTCCAAATTTTGTAACATTAACGGAGACGGAGTTATGATAGGGGTAAAAATGCGTCGAAATGTTTCGTGTAATATACACACTGGCGTGCTGAGGCCGGAACTTGGCCTGACGCACTACCGTGCATCTAGAATCTAGATTCTGCGCTTGAAATAAGCAAGGGAGAGTCTGATTTGTATCGTGTTAGACTATATTGATTATGATAGGGGTAAAAATGGCTCGAAATGTTTCGTGTAATATACACACTGGCGTGCTGAGGCCGGAACTTGGCCTGGTGCACAACCGTGCATGCTAAGGAAATTGTCATTTAGTAGAAGTTTTACTTTTACCCAGAGGATATTCTATGTATACTGACTACTGACTGGTACTGGTAGATCTAAACCTATTGGAATTCATCTCAAAGATTGAACAAATAAAAATACCTACATTGAACATCATCTCTCTTGAGAAAAGAAAAGAAAAAAAAATCAATACTAAAATAATAAATTATGTAAAAAACCAAACATCTATTTTGTACTCACGGGAACAATATTATTATTATTATTTTATATTCATCTAAGTTACAATCTCGCATTACAAAACACAGTATTCATCTATCAAAAATATCCGTAAAACATTAATTTGAATAAAAATAAAATTAATAATTAACTAGACAGTTCTATCAAACAAGTTTGATTTTCCCTCGTTTGTTTTGTAAATCCCGAAGCCCAATGGCTTCATAATAAAATACAAAAGGAATTTGAATTCTATTAAGTGGGGTACAAGCTCAAGCCATTTGCACAAACTGGCTTGAGCAAGCCGGTTTGCACAGGTGAATAGTGGCAGGTTTTAAGTTATCACAAAAAAAAAAGTTCCCGGTAAGACTACACTAAATTTCATGACTTGACTTGGACTCGAACCACCAACCTCCAGATTCAAAGTTTACCGTGTTAACCACTACACCTCTGAGGTTGGTTAATACATATAACACCGCATATTACACGTTTTCAGACTTTTACATCGAGTTTTGTAAAACAAACGAGAATCAAACACTGTTTCATAAAACCATAAAAAAGTTAAACAAAAACAGCAGTGGGCTCCTGTTTTACAATGGCTCATCTTGTACGTGCTTACTTAATTTTCAACTTTTAATTTGTAATTTATATTCAAAATGATACCAACAAAGAGGTGCTCTATTAAAGTGTTATAATGAAAACAACATGGTCTAAGGTGAGGTGACAGTCTAATAAACCACTACTTGTACTTTAATAACGAGACAGGTTGAGTTTCCTGTGTTGTCATGGACATGTCCCCTAAAGCCTGGTCTTTCAACTTAACAGAGCGATCATTGCGTATGTACGCGATAGTTCCGCGTATATCACTCGTTTAGACTTAAATCTGCCTAGTTAGTAAGTAGTTAACCTATGAGGATCTCGTAAGCACCAGATTGCGGGATATCCGCCCGGACCGGGTGTTATCCTAACCAGATAAGGTTCGTTCTCGGAACGGCTGGCTTTCTCCTATCCTATTCACTTTCAGGGCGATAAGACCTTAGTAGTTACAGTTCCCTTTATCAAAAATGTCGAGAAAAAAAGAGAAGGGGGAAAAAAAACTGAAATGTGGCAATGATAACATTCTATTAGCTAACCAAGTGATCCTGAATCTTACTGGCTTTCTCCTATCCTATTCACTTTCAGGGCGATAAGACCTTAGTAGTTACAGTTCCCTTTATCAAAAATGTCGAGAAAAAAAGAGGGGGAAAAAACTGAAATGTGGCAATGATAACATTCTATTAGCTAACCAAGTGATCCTGAATCTTGTTTCATGAAAGGGAAATTCTACTTGTTTATTTGTTAGATAGTAATTAGTACAAGATGATTCATTTGATAAACAGAGCCCATGTTCATGTTGCGAAATAGAACTGCTGACTTGAAACTGGGTATATTTATGTATCTTTAATGACAATCGAAAAACTATGAAACTCTATTTCGTGTTAATAATAATAGTGCTTATTTTTATGCTCGTATAGGACTGAAGAGTCCCTTTACTCCAGCAGTAGGCTACGACCCTTATTGTGGTAAAATTCTCAAATTATATTGACGATAAAATTCTATACCTCGGCTGGGATTGAACCCACGTCCTTCTGTTTACCAGGCGAGCGCCTTGACCACTACACCACCGAAAGAACTGCTGTTGTTCTAATGTGAAACATATTCAACAATCGTCCTATTATTCATTTTATTGAGCTCTATCAAGTACATGGATACAAAAATCATGCAGATTTGGAACATAGAGCATACCGTCTTAAAATAATATTGCAAGGTTGGGAAGTGTTATACGTACGACACGGACTAAATATTCAGAACGTAAGCACCGCCTGGCCTATATTAACACGAAATAGAGTTGCATAATAACAGACTCTTGAGTGGAAGGTAACCACTAGGCGAGGTTACCACCTTAGAGCTCTATTATTATGTGTTCAAATTTCCATGTCTCGGCTGGAATCGAACCTATTTACCAGACGATAGGATGAAATGATGTTTGTATATCACAAGAGAATAGATCAACACGGATGTTATCAGCAGCCCCAATTACTTTATCGCAAGGATCATAGCGAGCGGTTTGACTATGTACACAGTTCCTATAGACATGTTCGATTCCATCCACACTGTATTTTGCTGTCAGACACGCGAAACCTCTTGCGGTAAGAACGGCGTTGTATGCTTTCCATTGATCACAACGCTCTAGAGAACATGTCTGACTAATCCTAGTATTCCCCATCCAACAGGAGATGTCAGTGGTTATGGGGTATTCTTCGTCACAATAACCTTGAGCACCATCATACAAACCATAACCATCAGCCTGCATGTCTTCAGTATAGTCATCATATTGAGTAGCGACGCACAAACAAGCAATCGTACTCATGAGAAACCACTGTAACATGTTATGCTTTAAGTAGTAACACAATTTTCCTGTGAATCTATGACCTATAAAACTCGATAAATTTAAAATTTTAAACTGCCAGTCAGAGAAGAAAATACTACACATTAAAGCACAAACCCTACATCCAGCAATTATTTAAAGGCCAATACTTTAACAGCCTGCACGAAACGAGGTGGCTTCCAGGCGTATACAAAAATGAATTAGTGAGTTTACACACTTAGCAAACGAAGAAAAATAGTAACTTTGGAGCTTGAGGTTGTGGTTATGTAACGGGTTGGGTTGAGACAGGATATTGTTTCTACAGTTTGGCATGGGAGTGGTAACTTAAAAACAAGGTTAGGTTGAAGGAATTGAGATTCAGCGTTTTCAGCAGACACGAAAAACTGGGAATGCAGACTTGGCCTTAATTTTCTGATCTCACCACTTTTATAGGACGTCATTTTTGGATAGAAACTTGGTTATTCATAATTCATTAGCTCAACTCCGTATACAAAAATCCCATTCAGAGACTTAGGAACAAGGGAAAACAGCCCTAAGCGTCGGGTGAAGCTTATACGAATCCACGAAAGCCCACTTTTATAGGACGTCATTTTTGGATAGAAACTTGGTTATTCATAATTCATTAGCTCAACTCCGTATACAAAAATCCCATTCAGAGTCTTAGGGACAGGGGAAAACAGCCCTAAGCGTCGGGTGAAGCTTATACGAATCCACGAAAGCTTGGTAGTTGGTTCTGGTAAAGCAATGTATCGTGTGTGTTAGATCTGATGGATAGCACCCTGTATGGATAGTTACATAACAGATTATAGATGGTTTTGAGCAGTCTCGTTTGTTTTCAGATAGTATCCCCATATTTCACGAAGCTATAGGTGCATTTAGTTAGCCGAGTTAGGTTGGAGGGGGAAGCGCTTCTGCTCTGAAAGCGATAGGTCGCGGTATCAATTCCCGCCCGCCCGGGGTGGATTTTATCCCAAACAGATAAGGTCCGTTCATGGAACAGCTGGATTTCTCCTGTCCTGTCTTCATTCTCTCTTCGCTTTCGGAATGATAAGACCTCAGCAAGCAGTTACAGTTTCCGCTATCAAACCTCTTTTTAAAAAAGCTGTATTAAGGCGATTTCAAATTCGTTTCTAACCTCCAAGTTAACATGCTAGAGAAATATTGAATAAGTACTACAAAGCTGACGAAATATATTAAATAAGCACTTAGTGTGATGAAAAATATAGAGGAAAAAAATCCACGCTTTGTCTGGTATTCGAACCCGTGGTCTCCTGATTATCAGACCAACGTATGACCACTCGGGTTCGGGGAATTTCATGAAAACAAACGAAATAGAGAGAGGAATATTTCACCATCTTCTAAACAAGAACCATCTAACATAACAGCACCACAATACTAACAGAATCATAGGCTAGTCAGGGGCATCTGAAATAGAAATACGAAAAATGATTTTAAAAGTCACAAGTCGTTCCTCTGGACAATGGGGCGTAAGCCACAATTTTCCAAATTTGATTTTATTCGTGTGCTATATATCCTTATATCTCAAGCAGACGTATACCAACCCCTACTCAATCCTGAGTATTTTCAAAACTGTCGTACGCCCATACGCCATATTCTTATCACATAAAAACATTTGTTTTTGCTTTCCTGTAAGATTTCAAACATGTGGCTTATGCCCCTTTGTATTGTTAGGGACATATTGGTAAACATAAAATGTTCGACTTGGCTTGTACATAATATTTAAAGATAGGACTTGAGATTGAGACTAAAACGTCTCATTATGCTCTGGCTGCCCCTGACTAGCACAATATACAGGATGGACTATAACTCCACATTGAGGTTGTGGTTATGTAACGGGTTGGGTTGAGACAGGATATTGTTTCTACAGTTTGGCATGGGAGTGGTAACTTAAAAACAAGGTTGGTAAACCAACCTTGCCTATCTCAACCCGGTACATAACCACAACCTGAAGGGAGAATATAGAAGAGATCGCACTGAACCCATAAATTGTATACCAATTTGCTGAAGCCGATAAATTGTAAACAAATTCCTCTTTTGAGTCTGACTCCACGCTTGATGTCAGTGATTCCACTTCCTGTATCTCCGACTCCACTTTTATCTCTTTGTTTTGGCTTCAAAATTCTAATGCGTAGGTCTAGGAATTCTAATGCGTAGGTGTGGGAATGCTCCATCTAGGAAATATATGATCGAAGCCACCACCGAAGCAGGTCGGGTGACACTTCAAACTCAGACGTTCATGCACCACACTGGCAAGCTTCATACAAGTTTTATTTCTTCTCAAGTTGATAAACTCATGATTTGGAAAAACAATGCTTTTATTTGTAAGCACGAAAGTTTTCAAATTACATATTTATCCTAGAATCTAGACCTAAGATTACTCACCTCATCTCCGACTATTTTCTTGATATCCTCCTCGGAGGGGTGTTCATATTCGTTCTGGAAGTAGACCAGCCGATGTATAAGTTCCTCCTGTTCCGGAGACACGGTTTTCGTTCCCGAGTGAAGCGAAGAGACCCGACTACTGGCCCCATCTGAGCTTTGCTGTAAACACACCCTATTATTAGAACCTCTCAAACGCCTAGGGTGGATTTCACCAATGGGAGAATTTTCAATGATACAATCAGGAGTTTTTTTTTTTTTCTTTAACGCCTTCTTTTTGGATCACTAAACACCCCTTTTTTGACCATTAAATTTTCTTTTGGGATGATTAAAAATCCTTCCATTAGTTAAATCTCTCATTAAGTCATTGGTGAAATCCACGACTACAAGAATAATTTATCTATGTTTTCAGTGACGTACCTATATACTTTTTCAGCCCCTTCCCTATTTTCGCCTGGGGGTTCTCCTAGGTCAATAGATATTGCGTTGAAGGAGGGGTGGATCCTAACAATTATAGGCATTTTGGGGCCCTGAATGTGTCCTCGCGAGTTGTTCGGGGGTAGGATATATGTACGTCAGTGTATTATTTATATCATACAACGGGGATGTACCTACTTACTTGGGAATTAAATTCAGTTTGAAATATTTTAGGGGGAGGGACAGCGTACTTACTTGGGAATTAGATTCAGTTTTAACTATTTCAGGGGAGGGTTCAGTCGTTGAGTTTGGTTTGTTTTTATCTTTCTGCGCTTTCTTTTCTTTTCTTTTGACAGCACATTGATATTCTGGAACTACACCTGCAAGAGAAGAAAACAAAATAACACAATTGGTAAAATAATCACGGACAATCATTCGCTATCAAATTCAACTACTATAAAGATCTCTTCATTCGCTCCCTAATTCTTCTTGAATAGGGTTTTCCATTTACTTTGTTTGTTGGTCTCTGCTTCGAACTTTTGACGTTCGCTATGAATCTGTATTTCGTGTTAAAATACATAGGCCGGGTGGCCTATATATTTTTTCATTAGATTTTAATATCTTTATTTTTTAAATAGATTTTAATGTTTTAATTTTTTCAATAGATTTTAATAGATCTTTTCGCTCTCTTTCGAACGATATTTTAATACTCGAAAAGCCGATTTTCGGACTTGTTCCGCTCTGCCTCTTAACCATTCATATGAAGGTAGGTATATACTTACACTCCGGCCTCATGCCCACACTCAGACACTTTTTCAGTCGACACTCCTGACATTTCCTTCGCATGTACATATCTATTTCGCAACTATTCCCATATTTACATTGATACACTGCATTCTTCGTTATGCTACGTCTAAAAAATCCTTTACAGCCTTCGCACGTCAGTGCATTATAATGGTAACCTGGAAACACATAGAGAAAAATACAAGTTACACGTTGTACAAAATATGTAAGGAAGGAAACGTAACACTTTGACAAAAATAATGTTTTCTTTTAATATTCATCTTCTTCCTCGCCTTTTCCCGTGTTCAGACGGGGTTGACTTAATCTCTCGATCAGTGTCCGTATATTATAAGAGATAATTTAGATAAGTACCTACACTACTTACCAGGGCCGCTGCCCCCCCCCAGGTTTTTTTTTCTTCTAAGTGTAGTAATACATATACATAATATATGTACTAAAAATATTGGCCTATAATTTGGTGCC
>NW_007379262.1:0-20768 GCF_000475195.1 Diaphorina citri | reverse complement strand
ATCGCGGTTCAGCAGGAATGCAAGTGTATTAATACATATACAAAATATATGTACTAAAAATATTGGCCTATAATTTGGTGCCCCCCCCCCCCCCCGTGGATACGGACCTGCTACCGGCATTCTTTTTCCTCTTCCGTGTTTCTTTTCAATTAGCCAGCCTAGTTAGCTTGGTTGGTAGTGCGTCTGCCTTGTAAGCGCTAGGCCACGGGTTCGATTCCCGCCCGGGGCGGATTTTATCCTGATGGGATAATTTTCGTTCTCGGAACGGCTGGCTTTCTCCTATCCTGTCTTCCTTCTCTCTTCGATTTCGGGACGATAAGATCATAGCAGTTACAGTTCCCTCTGTCAAACCTCTTTTTTTTTAAATATCTTTTCAATTCACTAAAATTAAAATTCTGTCTGAGTTAGGATAAGCTCTAAGCTAGATCCCCAGGTAACAACTCTGGTATCATGAGTAGCTCCCCTTCATCATCACCAGTTTGTTAGATTGTAATTTCATATTCATTTCGCTAAACACAGGAAGACAGGAGATTACATCTCATCTCACATTTCTACTTTCTTCCTTTCCTAAGAGCAACTTTATACTTTCGCTAGCCTAGCTCGCTTGGAAGGTAGAGGCGTCTGCTTTGTAAACGCTAGGTCGCGGGTTCGATTGCCGGTCGGATAAGGTTCGCTCTCGGAACGGCTTTCTCCTTTTCTCTTTGCTTTCGGGTTAGCAGCTACAGTTCTTACCTGATGCCCTATCTCCGCACACTAGACACAGCTCCTCCTGCTGCCTAGCAGCCGGCCCCTTCTTCTTTTTACTGAGATCACCATTGTCCAAACCAATGTACCCATTCACAGGAGATAGGTCGTCGCCTGCTGAAACAAAGAGGATTCAACCAAATGACATTAGATTATGTGGAATTTGAGATGCGTTCGCTAAAAGTGGGCATCCAATATTGTACATTTAGTTTCCTCCTGCTTTACCTTCAAAACTTCAAACCTGTAAAAGTATTTTAAGTTTGCACAGGGCATTTCCTTTCAAAACATTTTGCCCCAAGTCAACAGACCCTTTTCTCGACAATGATGTAACAAGCATAATAATAAGTTAATAATAATTGTACTTGAATTTAGGAAGAAGTACCTCGAGAGGGAGGTTTGTAATAGATTCTCTGGATACAGATATTAAATTTCTCAAGGAAGTTTTATTATCTACATCTCGACAATAATACTCGACATGTACCTGGGTACTCTCTTGTTTGAATTAAGGTAGAAACACACGTCACATCACGTGAGCTCATGTGAAGTGAGGTCAGTATAGCTATCATAAACGGAATCAGCTACTATATTATGGGAGAACTTTGGACCATATTTTCAAATCTTTCTGATTTCCCATGAACTCACGTGACGTTTCTACCTACTATCAGGTGTTCCTACCTTTATTTGTTCCGAATGTTAAGTAGTAAGGACATTCGATAAAAACGTGGTTGGGTGGAAGAGCTCCTCTAGGAAAACCCTGCCACTTAAAAGAAAGGCTTAAAAAAAAAAACGAATAAATAATATTTTATCGATTTTTGACTTAAGAACCAGTTTTGTATTATTGGCAAATAGGATAGAATCAGATGGTGCGTCGTACCGCCTCGCCATACGTAGCATCATCACCTCACTGGAACAGGCCTGCAATCACACCACATCAGACACGCTTGAAGTTTATTTCATTTTATACAATTATACTTGTTTTTGCCCAAAAACTGACATTGACAAAAGTAATACCAATAGTTTTACTTTCTATAATAATATGGGATATCGGAACATCTGTAGCGATATTTCCCGCCACAGCACCAGAGAATTTTATGAAATATTGAACAAAGTTATGATGAGAGAAATTGAAAATTCATGCGAGAAGAGGATATACAGGGTGTCTGTTGGAGTTTTCGAAAAATAAAAAAACCCGTATATCTTTGATTTTTGCAAAGAACTTTTTGGCAAAATTGAAATTCGCGAACAAGTTCGCAAAAACCCCGAACTTGGTACCAACTTTGGAATTTCAAATAAGAACCCCAATTTTTTATTGCATATTATTATTCTACGTAAAATTTCATGTACAATAAACTATTTATTCATTTCTTTGCGATTCGCGGTTTCGCGAATTCCGCGAACATCAAAACTAACTGGAATGTAGGTACCTGTGTGACATATCATTTCAAAATGTTTTATTTTTCGAAAACTCCAACAGATTCGGAGCAATTTGAGTGGGTCATACATTGGTGAACACCCTGTATCAGACACCCCAATTTTTTATTGCATATTATTATTCTACGTAAAATTTCATGTACAATAAACTATTTATTCATTTCTCTGCGATTCGCGGTTTCGCGAATTCCGCGAAATATCGCGAACATCAAAACTAACTGGAATGTACCTGTGTGACATCTGTGAGCTGTGACATATCATTTCACAATGTTTTATTTTTCGAAAACTCCAACAGATTCGGAGCAATTTGAGTGGGTCATACATTGGTGAACACCCTGTATATATACTTGCTAATTCTTTGTATTATTATGTTTAATGCTCTATTCTTGTATTGTATTGTTTTCCCCTCATCTTTTGTGCAATTGTAAATTGACTGATTTAGCACCATGTTCGTGTGTGTTGCCAGGAGCACACGATTGCCCAAACGGTCACCCATCTGCATACCAACCACCCTGCTCAGCAGTTAACTTCAGTGATCCAAAGATATTGATTTGTGTTAAGCAAAACTGTTACCAATGTCCACTTCGAATTGGCGTAAATAATTTTCATGTCGCTCCTGGGACTCGAACCCCTGTACTTACCTTTAGTAATGAGATCTGATCTTCTCGCACGAGCTTATCAAATCCCGGTAACCGTTTAGCAAACTCTACTATAAGCTGTACAGTAAGTATTGTGAACTCGGTGATGTGCTTGAACTCCCGATCCCTCGTGTTTGGCTGCAACCAGACAGACAGACACATTGTAAGTAATGGTCAATTTCACCAATGACTTGACGAGAGATTTCACTAATGGGAGAATTTTCAATCATCCAATAAGGAGTTTTTAATTATCCAAAAGGATTTTTTAAAGATTAAAATTTCTCCCATTAGTAAAATCTCTCGTTAAGTCATTGGTAAAATCCATCATGAGTATTAAACATTTTAATCAATCTTTATTCACATAAATTATATAGATATAGTAACCAACATAAATTGAGGAAATAAAGATTGATCCAGGGTGAAATGAATTTCCACGGCATTCTCTGCCAAACATTGTAATTGCTGAAAATTTCCAGTGCCAAAACAAGCTTCGAGGTCCCGACAGCCTAAATCCAGGTTTCAGCCAAGCAATGGCACAAATTTTGAAACTGACCGATTGACTTGAAACTGGGTATATTTATGTATCTTTAATGACAATCGAAAAACTATGAAACTCTATTTCGTGTTAATAATAATAGTGCTTATTTATATGCTCGTATAGGACTGAAGAGTCCCTTTACTCCAGCAGTAGGCTACGACCCTTATTGTGGTAAAATTCTCAAATTATATTGACGATAAAATTCTATACCTCGGCTGGGATTGAACCCACGTCCTTCTGTTTACCAGGCGAGCGCCTTGACCACTACACATACCTCGGCTGGGATTGAACCCACGTCCTCCTGTTTACCAGGCGAGCGCCTTGACCACTACACCACCGAGATATTCAACAATCGTCCTATTATTCATTTTATTGAGCTCTATCAAGTACATGGATACAAAATCATGCAGATTTGGAACATAGAGCATAGGTACCGTCTTAAAATAATATTGCAAGGTTGGGAAGTGTTATACGTACGACACGGACTAAATATTCAGAACGTAAGCACCGCCTGGCCTATATTAACACGAAATAGAGTTGCATACTGTATCAGACAGTCACCCATCTGCATACCAACCACCCTGCTCAGCAGTTAACTTCAGTGATCCAAAGATATTGATTTGTGTTAAGCAAAACTGTTACCAATGTCCACTTCGAATTGGCGCAAATAATTTTCATGTCGCTCCTGGGACTCGAACTTTATTTTCTTTTTCCCCCCCCCCCCCCCCCCTCTACTTACCTACAAAGTAAAATGAGATATGCACATGTAGGTATGTACATTCATAGTTGCCGGTCTCCGGCTTGTGAGGCAGGTACAGATAACCATACACGTGGTAGTCATGCTAGGGCGCTCCTCATAACCTTGAACCAACACTCCATCTCTCTCTCTCTCTGTGTCTTACTCTATCTCTTTCTATCAGAAGTACCACTCTCTCTGTCTTACTCCATCAGAAGGACCTAAGTACCCACCATAACATCATTGCACAATGTAACATTCCATCTTTGTCCTACTCTAACATAAACGCCTTACTAGATAGTATCACTATCTTTGTTTCACATTTCTCTTTCTTAAAAGTAGGCATGATTACCATGTATCTCCATTTCTATCTTACTCTCTTCTTAAATATTTCTATCCATTTTCCTTAAGCAGAGTGACAGATACCTAGTAACTGCCTACTTACGGGCCTGGTGCCATCCAGGCATAAACGACAGGATTGTATTAATATTTTATTTAATATTTATTCTGCTGTTAACATTCTGGAGTTCTTGGTTGGATACTCGACAGAGTAGTAATATTAGAGTTCATCCAGATCAATGTGACAGCAATGAGTCATCAACCCAAAATGAAGGAACCAATCAGATTGCAGGAAATCCTTACATTGTTGCAATTCAGGTAAAGGTCTATTTTTGATAAATTCTCTCTTTTAAAATGCAGAGGTAGCTCTAAGTTTAGAGGTTGGATTCCAGAACAGGTAAGGTGGATATCACCTTACCTGACTTTGTTTCACTGTCGGAGGAAGCACTGTGCAATATATCTTCCCCTTTTAAAGATTCTCTACCATTGCACATGTGATATGTTTGGCAACAATGCCTATTTTTTTGCTGCCACATTGATCTGGACACACTATAGAGGCAGGTGAGAGACTGTGTGTGCTCTCAAGCCAAGGCCATTGGAATATGACCTTGGGACATGATAGTAGTGGCCAAATATTTGTCTGCATTAGTAGTCCAATAACAGAGCAGCAGCTGCCCCCATAACATACGAGTACGCAAGTCATCCTGTGGGCTTCAACATGATGGATCGCGATGATAAAAGGCCCTTTAGACGATCAAGCATGCTTGACAAGCTTCGATGCTTGTCAAGCATTTTGATCATGTATGGCGGTGATTGACGTCATTGTCAAGCCAATTATTGAAGTTCGTCAAGCCCGATGTGCTTGATGAAAATTTTGATTGACGGCTGGGCTTGAAGAGAGGCTTGATGGTGTATGCCTCTGCTTGTCAAGCAATCGTCAAAGCTTTGTCAGCATTTGAAGCCATTTTAAAAAACACGTGATATGAATTTCGAGATCAAAGTTGTTGGTAGGTATACGCACGCCACAAATTTTTGAGAGAACTGATTAAAAGCTTGACAGCCTTGCTTGAACGTCTAGGTGTAAAATTTTTCAAGCACCGCAGGAAAAGTGAAATGCTTATCAAGCATGCTTGATCGTCTACAGGGCCCTAAGTCTTGACTTTGGTTCCAGCTAGCCACCCTAGTTCGCTTGGAGGGTAACGCGCCTGCCTTCTAAGCGCTAGGTCGCGGGTTCGATTCCCGCCCGGGGCAAACTTTATCTTCAACAAATAAGGTTCGTTCTCGCTTTTGGACGATAAGACCTCAGCATTTACAGTTCCCTCGATAAAAAAAAGTGGTTCAAGCTGTACTCTATCTGTCGATTATGAAGTACCATTCAAGTCTGTTTAGCATTATTTCAATACGAACATAATTTTAGGTATATCACAAATCGTTCAAGCTGACCACTGTTTTAGCTGTGGTTCATTTAATTGTCCCAACCAGAACCACTACAACCCTACATATGTAGACATCTTTGATGACATCACGGAATTTAAATCTTATCATTTATCACCAACTGATTCCAGTGTCTAGACAGCCAGACAAAAGTCACTTCAGTTCTACCTTGTAAGAAGCAAAATTTGGACGTAAATGTTACAAATGATAGTTTTACAACCACTTTGCTGTTATCATGTCGAAAAAATTCCCATCTTAATATGCACAAGATGAGAAGAAATATGAATGTACTGTCATACAGATATGTGAATGTCACATAAGATGTGTTGTTTATTCTTCAGGGAGATTGTCTGGATGTGATCGCATTATTTTGACGTCTGTCCAAGGAATTTTACAAGGTTGATGTTGTTCCAGACCTAGCTCTAGCTGTTCCCTTGTTCCTTGATAGAATGGATTGCCAACATCAAGAGAATCAAGTCCGGTGAGATAGAAAAGAGTGATATCTTGAAAAGTTTGAATGAGTGAAACTTGCTCTGATGAGTTTTCAGTTCATGGTGTGTATGAAATCGGCATAGAAAATTGGCATCGGCATAGAAAAATCAGAAGAAAGATCTTACGAAAATTGGAGCCATGAGTAAAAATTGAACTCAGTAAGCACTGTGCTATTCCATGGCTTACTTTACTTACCAATAACCTTGATCCTGGGAGCGCGGTCATGCTCTGGTAAGTTCTGGTTATGATGGAAACTGAACACAGTATTCGTACTCCTGCTGATTCTTATACAAATCTTCTCTATGAAAGAATTGTATGGAATGTAATTTCCTGTATGGCCGGGGCCACAATTAGAGTCTAATCTCGGATTAAGTCTAACTCTCGGATGAAGCAATCTGATGTCAGCTCCCATGGCGTAGTGGTCACTGCGCTCGCCTTGCACGCGGGAGACCCGGGTTCGACTCTCGGCGGGGTCAAGAAATTTGTATCATGCAAATGATTGATTCCGTGACTGGCTGGTGCGGGGCCCACTCAACCTCGTGAGGAAAATGAGAAAACAAGGGTTTTTTTTTTTTTTTTTTTTTTTTTTTTAACGCCTTCTTTTTGGATCACTAAACACCCCTTTTTTGACCATTAAATCTTCTTTTGGGATGATTAAAAATCCTCCCATTAGTTAAATCTCTCATTAAGTCATTGGTGATCTCTCATTAAGTCTTTTTCAGCCCCTTCCCTATTTTCACCGGGGGGGTCTCCTAAATCAATAGATATTCCGTTGAGGAAGGGGTGGATCCTAAAAATTATAGGCATTTTGGGGCCCTGAATGTGTCCTCGCGAGTTGTTCGGGGGTGGGATATACGTCAGTGTATTATTCATATCATAAAATGGGGATGTACCTGCTTACTTGGGAATTAAATTCTGTTTTAAACATTTTAGGGGGAGGGACAGCGTACTTACTTGGGAATTAGATTCAGTTTTAACTATTTCAGGGGAGGGTTCAGTCGTTGAGTTTGGTTTGTTTTTATCTTTCTGCGCTTTCTTTTCTTTTCTTTTGACAGCACATTGATATTCTGGAACTACACCTGCAAGAGAAGAAAACAAAATAACACAATTGGTAAAATAATCACGGACAATCATTCGCTATCAAATTCAACTACTATAAAGATCTCTTCATTCGCTCCCTAATTCTTCTTGAATAGGGTTTTCCATTTACTTTGTTTGTTGGTCTCTGCTTCGAACTTTTGACGTTCGCTATGAATCTGTATTTCGTGTTAAAATACATAGGCCGGGTGGCCTATATATTTTTTCATTAGATTTTAATATCTTTATTTTTTAAATAGATTTTAATGTTTTAATTTTTTCAATAGATTTTAATAGATCTTTTCGCTCTCTTTCGAACGATATTTTAATACTCGAAAAGCCGATTTTCGGACTTGTTCCGCTCTGCCTCTTAACCATTCATATGAAGGTAGGTATATACTTACACTCCGGCCTCATGCCCACACTCAGACACTTTTTCAGTCGACACTCCTGACATTTCCTTCGCATGTACATATCTATTTCGCAACTATTCCCATATTTACATTGATACACTGCATTCTTCGTTATGCTACGTCTAAAAAATCCTTTACAGCCTTCGCACGTCAGTGCATTATAATGGTAACCTGGAAACACATAGAGAAAAATACAAGTTACACGTTGTACAAAATATGTAAGGAAGGAAACGTAACACTTTGACAAAAATAATGTTTTCTTTTAATATTCATCTTCTTCCTCGCCTTTTCCCGTGTTCAGACGGGGTTGACTTAATCTCTCGATCAGTGTCCGTATATTATAAGAGATAATTTAGATAAGTACCTACACTACTTACCAGGGCCGCTGCCCCCCCCCAGGTTTTTTTTTCTTCTAAGTGTAGTAATACATACAGGAACCTTACAAGCAAGGGGATAGAAGGAGAAGAATGAGATATCACAGCTTAACCTTGTTAATCTAGGAATAGTCCTGTTTAGGGGCGTTTTTTTTGTACCTAATTGGGGATTCAACTTTCAACAAACTTTCGGGAATACAGGAATACATAATCAGATTCCCATCATCAGACCAAAATCGCGAGATGACGACTCTACGAAGAGTCAAATCCCTAATCCCTTGCCTGTTCCTAACAGACGGAATGACCCCGTTTCTAAAATCCTGATAGCTACTTAGCAACCAGAACTGACTTTAACCTCCCATCCGCAGGAACCTTACAAGCAAGGGGATAGAAGGAGAAGAATGAGATATCACAGCTTAACCTTGTTAATCTAGGAATAGTCCTGTTTAGGGGAGTTTTTTTTTGTACCTAATTGGGGATCAACTTTCAATAAACTTTCGGGAATACAGGAATACATACTCAGATTACCATCATCAGACCAAAATCGCGAGATGATGACTTCACGAAGAGTCAAATCCCTAATCTCTTGCCTGTTCCTAACAGACGGAATGACCCCGTTTCCAAAATCCTGATAGCTACTTAGCAACCAGAACTGACTTTAACCTCCCACCCAACTTATAATCCAGGCCCTGAGGACAGACACCCTCGCTGTTTCATCAGCCCTAATGGTAATGGTGATGATAGTGTCGATACTAATGTAATTAATCATGATTAAACCCTGGGATGAAGCATACCTTTCCATTAAATTGCTTGTTCCGAATAGCATACACCTCTGCATTTCATCTATCTCTTTATATTAGCTTGGTATTTTATTATTCTGATGAAAGAGCATTGGAGCAATCATATGCAGACAGTTCCATATTACTCGTACATTAGGGAGTAATCATAATTATTATGTGTTGATTGGGGACAGTTGCATATGTAAAGTTTAAATATTTTTTGTACACTGATTGGGTCATCTAAAAGTTAAAAAATGGCATGTTTCTCGTTTAGAAACCTGAGCAGTAGATATAGTTAGACCTCAAATGCTAACCTGACGCATCGTCCGTGTCGCCACACAGGGATGGGGTCATCCTAGTGGAGGTGGGTGTGGTGTAAGGAACTCTGCATGGTGCACAGGTAGCCAGGGGGTGGGAATTGTTTAAATCCAAATCCCAGAACTCGAGGTCCACCTCCCCGATATCGGATGAGGTCGGACTGACGAGATTTGGGACGGTGGCATTCACGAGGACTGCCGAAGACGAGGATGTGACTTCCGAGGAGCCTTCGTCCCCCATGCTACTCGCGGGAGCAGACTTGACCGGGAGGACAGTGTAGAGGCCCGGCCTCATCCAGATGCTAGTCATGATCACAATCACACTTCAAGATGGCCGAAAACAGCATGGATCACTACCGGAATACGGTCAGACAACACTGTATTTTAAACACTGTTTAATACACAAGTTAGAGACGAAATTATTACGAGTTTCTTTCCTATTTGTTGAACAAGACATTCATTCTCGTTGAAAGTATTAAAAGTGATCAAATCAACTTAAAGGATCAACCTATGGAGATTTGAATCACCCCATATCCTAAACATACAATTATTCAAGTAGATAATTTTCAATTTAAGCAGGCAGTTAGAAAATGTTTAGATAAGGAGTATAGTTCTTCCAACTTTTACTTTCCGAAAACTATCGTCAAACCTCTTAAAAAAGCACTTTGTATGGAATGAAAAAGTTTCCTCAGTACAGAATCAGATTCTCAGATTAATGTGATGCATATCTATGTGTAGATGAGGTAATTGTAGCGTACATGATACCCAGAGTGAAGAGCATATCCAATATGGATACTCCAAGACCAATACATTACACCATGGCCTAGCCTTCGCTGAGCAATTTGCTGAAAAGAAAATTACTATGGGATCTCAACCTTGAAGTGTGGTCAGAGATGTACGCTCTGCCACTGTCATCGTTCAAGGTTTTAATTTGCTGAAAAGAAAATTACTATGGGATCTCAACCTTGAAGTGTGGTCAGAGATGTACGCTCTGCCACTGTCATCGTTCAAGGTTTCCCATTTATGCCTGCAAGCTCTCTTGGAATAAGAGAGAGAATACTCGAATATTTAGTCACAATGTGCCTACGACGGCCTATGAAAGACGGGTTTTCTGTGCAATTTTCTGTTGAAAAATGGCATGTTTCTCGTTTAGAAACCTGAGCAGTAGATATAGTTAGACCTCAAATGCTAACCTGACGCATCGTCCGTGTCGCCACACAGGGATGGGGTCATCCTAGTTGAGGTGGGTGTGGTGTAAGGAACTCTGCATGGTGCACAGGTAGCCAGGGGGTGGGAATTGTTCAAATCCAAATCCCAGAACTCGAGGTCCACCTCCCCGATATCGGATGAGGTCGGACTGACGAGATTTGGGACGGTGGCATTCACGAGGACTGCCGAAGACGAGGATGTGACTTCCGAGGAGCCTTCGTCCCCCATGCTACTCGCGGGAGCAGACTTGACCGGGAGGACAGTGTAGAGGCCCGGCCTATTTGGGAACGTGACCGTCGATATTATTCCAGTGCTCTCTGTGAAATTCCATCAACAGATCTCGCAAAAAGTCAGTTTTCTGTACACGCTTGCAGTTCTGGTACAACAGATAGTAAGTCAAAGTTTTACATCACGCAAGTCCATACTACCGTGCTTGCTCTTATACCGCTTTACCCTAATGTACAGGATCACCGCATTGGTCAAGTTGGTCACAATATATGCATCACCAAGTTTGAAACTTGTCAAGAACATCAGTTGTAAACCATTGATTGTTAGAGATCAATACTTCTGATGACTATAAAGTAACATACTAGTCAAGTTCCTTCAAGTGGCCCGGCCTCATCCAGATGCTAGTCATGATCACAATCACACTTCAAGATGGCCGAAAACAGCATGGATCACTACCGGAATACGGTCACACAACACTGTATTTTAAACACTGTTTAATACACAAGTTAGAGACGAAATTATTACGAGTTTCGTTCCTATTTGTTGAACAAGACATTCATTCTCGTAGAAAGTATTAAAAGTGATCAAATCAACTTAAAGGATCAACTTATGGAGATTTGAATCACCCCATATTCTAAACATACAATTATTCAAGTAGATAATTTTCAATTTAAGCAGGCAGTTAGAAAATGTTTAGATGGACATTAGATAAGGAGTATAGTTCCTCCAACTTTTACTTTCTGAAAACTATCGTTAAAAAGTGAAAAGATTTTGTACATTTTATTAATAGAGAATTGGAGATTAAAATTAAATAAATGTTTGAACAAATCAATGGCGGAAAATTCTGGAATTATTTTTGTAAAACCATTGAAAAATAAGACAGACACCGAAGCGAATACAATAGTCCGTCCACTATACCTTTTATTATTAGTAATAATAAAGGAAGGACGGACTAAAAAGTGAAAAGATTATGTACATTTTATTAATAGAGAATTGGAGATTAAAATTAAATAAATGTTTGAACAAATCAATGCCGAAAAATTCTGGAATTATTTTTGTAAAACCATTGAAAAATAAAAAACATTGCACAACGTAAAACAAATAAATAGCTACACAAACGATTACAAAGTTACGTGCAGAACACAATCCAGAAACATACGAGAACCCCGATTGACCTTTATAGAAAACGAAACTGAAAACACCGCACTCCAAGGACTAGTGACCGAAAATCTCAAAAAGTTCAACAATCTCAAAATGTAAACAAAAATCTATAGTGGTCCACTTCTCCTTCTCTGTGAAGATACTAACACAAGATATAGCAAGGATTCTGAATTCTGAGCTCAGGTGAATCACTAATCATTATCATGGTCTCGAGTTTTAGTTCCTCAGAGGCATTGATGGGTATTACCCCCACCAGAATTTCATGCTTTGCTTGGTTTCTTTCAATGTCATGATCATGAGTCTGTGCTAGACTGAGGAGTTTCTTACGTCACATCATCACATTGTGCTGTTTCTAATGGCTCCAATTCATTTTTCATGGTTTTCTCAATTTACTATTACTTTCCTGAATATTTTTTTATAGCCTGCTTGATATTCTTGTTTTGTCATCCTTAGCCAGGTCTCTTCCCATTGGATTTAAGGTACTTCAAGCAAAATTTTCGGTTTTTTCGGCAAGAATTCTTGCGATATTGCCAACTTGTTAGCACTGTATTTCTAATCTTTGGGGTTCTAGGATGAAGGTGGATGATCAAATTTGAAAACTGTGTAAAAATAACAGAATGATTGCGTGATTCTCTTATAAACGTAGAGATGAATCCATCAGTGTTAGTCAGAATTAGAAATATTAGAGTACTAATGCCTATGGGTCCAGACAGAACAAAGAAGATATTGACGATTAGGATATTAGGAAATAGAAGCAGGTTCAGTGACACCAATTATTTGACACATACCTTGCAGCTCTACCGAAATCAGAAATTAGCCTACTGTTCCACTGACTAATCTTCAGTGGCATAGGTGAAACTTAGCGGACTCAAATCAATAGAATATTGGGATTCCAAGGAATGACTGATTGGAAAAAAAAGTGGAAATGTATCTGATATGTAATCGAAATATTGTAAATGGAACAAGAATAAATCCTCCCATCATGTCACAAGTAATTTTATTTCATCTCTCAATACTTTGAAGTCCTTCTACTTCTACTGGTTCTGAATTTACTGGTGGTATATTTCAATAGGGGAGATGTATTAGCATCAGGCACATGATCTGGAGGTCGCCGCTCCTGCTGATTTGATTCTTTAGCTCGAAGTGAACTTAAGAATGAGTTTGACTTTTTCACAAACGGATGAAGAACTTTAGACCGCGCTGTATAGTCACGTGCTACTTTGGACTCAGTCTTCAGATTGTTCATATTATCCACCATAACTGGGAGACAGTGTTCAAACGTACGTCGTGGTGTTTGCACAGTTGGAGTGACGGAAACAAACTTATCCCTCTGATCACCACAAGGAAGATCGTACGGTCTTGTATTGTTCGTCCTTTTCAATTCAGCATTATCACTTCTCTTAAGGGTCGCAATTTCTTTCACAATGTCTTCCACATTACGACGGATAGCTTCATTTTCCTCCTGTTTCTGACTAAGCTTGTTATTGAGAGTGAGTATGACCTGATGGAGTGACAGCATTTCCTCTTCATTCTTCTGTTGCTCTAGACATGCTCCATGCATATCACTGCGAATCTGTCGTAGTGCTTCATTCATATTGTGTGCAATATTCATTTGGTCCCCACAGGCACAGGGCTCACAAGAGCCCCCTTTAAGCTGTCCTTTTAGTCTTTGGCATATTTAGGCCAAAAGCCTAATGCTAAAAAAATAATAAACCAAAAGCCCAATTCACATGAGAACCGAGGACGCACGTTTGTAATCATTCAAATTAACAAATTAAATTAATTGACTATAGCGATGGCGGCTAGAAGAAGGATTTTTGTTATGTCCTCCTGATTTCCTCAATTGTTCATACTTTCAAAAATACTTCAATGAGTTTCACAAAATCACATGGATATTTTACTACTCTTGCGACGAACTGAAAACATTCCATGTGAACAAAGGTCCCTGGAGTTCAACAAAGGGTTTCAACAATTCGAACCCTAAACCCCAGCATACCGAAATATTTGTGAACCCAAAGGGTGTTATAATTTGGACCACAAGGAACCTCTGTTTGGCTCAGGACAGGGATGAATAGAAAACGAAATAACTGTACCCAAAGTATTCAAGAGAAAACAGTAACAGGTAGAGAGATTTACCAGAAAGGTTGAAGTCCATTGTTATACGCGTGGAACAGGGTGTATTGGGACAAAATTTCAAGAGACCAAATGATCTTGGTCTTTCAAATTTTAAGGTTCACACAATACGATCAAAGTTCTCAGTAAAATTGTCCAGTATGCAATGTCACGAATGTTGCAGAAGTAAATAATATTGCTAGGTTTATGACAGTGACATTTAGTACGTATATTTGGTGCCACATAGGTGCATTCGGTATGGTTTCAGTTTCCAGTCAACAAAGCATCAACCAATTCAACCAACCACCCTGTATGATGAACGGGTAAACATTTGATACCATCCTTTATTTGAAAAAGGTCGTCCAACCGGAGTAACCTAAATTGAGATTTCCACTACGATGTGTTATGTAAGCTGCAAGGGATACTGGGATATGCCCTTCTTTACGTAAATCTCACCTTTTCCGAATATTTAAACAGATGAGGATAGTTTACACAAGTGTACCTACTGGAAGTGCTGGACCATTTTAAACTCTCAACCCGGTAGATGTGAGATTTGTGAGAGGGACTAGAAGAAATCTCTTCAAACGCAAAAAGGAAGGATGTTGACCAGCTGTTACTGTCTTCATGGGAACCTAATGTCCTAATGAGCAATTAAGATTCATGTGTTTGAGACAGACCCTGCGATTATATTCAGGATTCAGGTTGTCAAAATCTCCGGTTGTGTGAATGTGTTTTTTTCTAATTAACCTATTCTATTTTTTATTTAGGTCACATTGAAATCGGGTCTAGACTCCAGGTAGATTCAGGATTGATGTAGCAGTAGCAAATATAGCAATAGTAGAGGAAGGAAACTGAAGATAAGTGAATGCCTATGGAATCAAGGTTGCTTTTGGTGTCAACTTTTTTGTTCTCCTGTTTTCTTTGACACTCTACATAGCTACATTACTGGCGAAAAAGCAGCAGGAATCTTTTCGGTTAGAACAGGAATCTTATAAACCCAAGAGCATTTGGTGTATTTTCTGAGAAATGATTGCGGATTTTATCTACAGCCCAACCTACGAGATTCAAAACCAAATAAGTCACTGTGAATAAAGAACTTTACACCACTGTACAAATTATAGTGCAAACAATGTACGTGAAGGGGGCGTAAGATTGAGTGAAACAAGTGGAAACAAGGACTTGATGGTTCGAAACGTATCACAACATAATTGTGCAACAACCTGGAATCATTCTAACTGAAGGTAATGCAATGCACATCAATAAAGTCATACAACTCCCACCCGATGCCGCCAAAGTAATTGTAATCCCATTAACATGTCTATCAAATATAACATCCTCGCCATGGAGTTACTACATGGAACACTTGGTCCCAAGGTAAAAACTGTTAAAGACAATAAACCCAGACCACTCATACAATGCTAGGAAATAAAATCCTAGTCCAGTATACACTACTACATACTATATTTCATATTATATACATACTATATTTTATACAGAGTTCAATAAAGTCTAGGATCACCGCATTGGTCAAGTTGGTCACAATATATGCATCACCAAGTTTGAAACTTGTCAAGAACATCAGTTGTAAACCATTGATTGTAAGAGATCAATACTTCTGATGACTATAAAGTAACATACTAGTCAAGTTCCTTCAATCCTGCAATGATGGATGCCACAATTATCTCAACCCACCACCCGGATAGCTATGTTTGTCGGTGTTCATATTATTGCAAGTATCCATTATCCATTAGATATGTTGTATAACCTAGACATGGACCAGGCAACAATCATCATACTAGGATTATACACATTAGGCCAATGTGTGGTGGTATGGTAGTTATATTATATTGTAAACATGTTGTGGTACAAAGTGGAAATAAAGATCTGCATCTCAAGTCCAAGGCCATAGGATATGCACTGTGGTGCAATTATAATAATGACATCATCATTATAATCATGACCAAAGTTAAACATGTTGTGGTACAAAGTGGAAATAAAGATCTGCATCTCAAGTCCAAGGCCATAGGATATGCACTGTGGTGCAATTATAATAATTGTCATCATCATACATTGTCATGATCATTATAATCATGACTAGAGTCATTGTCATGTTTATTCTAATTATTATCATTGTCATGTTCATCATATTGTGGAGGAGGCGAGGGCGAATACATTGCCTTGCACAATGTCAGTACGAGTTACATTTCTGATGAATATGGAGAGAATTGAGCATGACTATTGACTAAAGAACAAAGAGAAAGGAAAATGTCCGAAGCCAGACTGCTCATGAAACCATCTAATACTTTCTACAAATAGTGTCAGTATTTTGCTGTTTTGCAGCCCGTTAGCAGATGCTTCTTTACACATAGGCAAGAAAAAAAGACCATCAGAACGCCAACATAGGGAACAATTCTATACTAGTACCAATTCCAACTTTACTTCACTACAACATTTTATTTTTTCCACAACTGTACTTCACTACAACATTTTATTTTTTCCAATGCAGGAACTAAAAGTACACCTGTTACCTATCTGTTTCAAATCTAATTGTTGTTTTAATTCCTGTATTGTATTTTTTGTTCATTTTCTTTTTCACAAAATGCAAATTATAGTCCCAGGTATCGTCGTGGTTGTGTTGCTATAACCCTTTTTCTGAATATTAATTCTCTAGATGGAATTCTGGAAGAAGATGAGTAATGGTTGCCAACTGTTTCCATGTGAAGTTTCCGCTCCCTTAGTTTTAGACCTGTTCTTTGCTTATTTTCTTGTTAATTATTGTATTTTTTTTTTTTAAAGTATATATTTTTTATTGTTTTTACAAAGGATTAACTACATATTCTTGATGAATGTAGATTGTTTATGTCTTCTGGCAGTTTGTACAATTTTCAACTGGTTTTCCATCGTACGTACCTATGTAGCTGATTATGTTGTATCAAGCGTCCAAACTTGGGCGTTGGAGGTACATATGTATGATTACTATACTTTTAAGTTCTTTTTCTCAATCCTTATATTGTTGTATGTATTTGATAAACTCATGAATCATGAACCTACATGTTTTTGCTAACTCCGTGGATCCAGAATGTAAGGACACTGTTGCTTCTTCATTTCCATAATGTCCCAAATGTAATTCTCTCTAAGTTTCTAATTCATAAATAAAATCAAACAAGATTAGAAAAACGTGTTCATTTGTTGAAACTCTACGAATTTCTCCATCATTAATTTCAATTAAACAGACGAAACTTTCAGTAGCAACTTTTAGACCAACTGTGTGTGTGTTGGAGTGGATGGGTTTTGTGTAAGTTCAAAGTGTCTGGCGCGGTTTATCAAATTGGATTTTCAGAACTTAAATATAGAAAATGGGAACTCATAAAGAAATGCTAGTGTGACACTTGATGTGTTTTCAGTTACAAAACATTATGTACAAACGTATTATTTGATCACATTCAAAGTTGAAAATTTCAGATTATCCAGTTTTTTTCCAGCATAGTGAGTGAAAAGATAATTTTTGTGCTACTTCTACCATTGGTTTCGTCTTTGGTTGAATGCTTCTTATGTACCTCTGTATACTGATTTGGTTCAGTACATAGTTCTCATGTAAGTCAGCTCCCATGGCGTAATGGTCACTGCGCTCGCGTTGCACGCGGGAGACCCGGGTTCGATTACCGGCGGGGTCAAGAAATTTGTACCATGCAAATGATTGATTCCGTGACTGGCTGTTGCGGGGCCCACTCAGTCTCGTGAGGAAAATGAGTAGCTATGACATATAAATGCGCATAGCGACCGGTGTCAGCATGGTAGGTAAACATTGGATTTTAGGAGATATTGGGAAAATCCTACAATGCTGCAGTGAGCACCAAAGTTATGACATAATAACACAAAGAAACTGCATTTACCTTTACATAGTTCTCATGCACTTCTTCTGTTAGTATCTAACTATCTACTGGTCTGGTTGAGTACTCATGTAGTTCTGCCTATATCTGCTAGTTCTGGTTCCATCATACCAGTTTCCCTTTCTACCAAGTACTTCTTCTTTCACTGCTTTCTTCTTCATCTGAGATCATTTCAACAGATTCGATATTCTCATTTCTTTTTACTTTCTTTCCTGTCATTTCACTACAACTTTCTTTCTCGATATGGTAAGAGTATGTTTGTTGTAGAAGGTATAACATTTTGCTTTGATTGTTTCAATTTTATAATATGATTGTTTCAATATAATTTATAATTTAGATTATGGACTTTTTACAGGATTAATACATTACCAATTTTTACAGTCCGGCAGTTGCTAATAATCTCCAACTCGATTTCTAGAAAATCGAGTTCGATATTATTATTTGCAAGATTGAAATTGAATCCAAACAAACCAATTCTTTTGCACCTCGTACCTTTAGGAGGTAGAGAAGGAAGAAGAAGAAGAAGAAGAAGAAGAAGAAGAAGAAGAAAATTAGGAGGAAGAGGAGGAAAAAGAAGAAAACGAAAGAAGGAAAAGAGGAGGAGAAGAAGAAGGTACAAAGTGAAAGCAAGAAGCTCATGTTAGAGGAAAAATTACATTCTATTCAACCCAAAGTTCAAAGCATGGAGTATACCGACAATTATAACATTACCTACCTATACCACTGCCTACATAAACATAATAACGAGCTATCAAACAGAGAACAAGGTAAATTCCAAATTCTTCCTCTCATTACACCAAGCCTGTAACATGCCATACAAAGCAATAACAATCATATTATTATCAAAGTGAAAGACATGGAGAGGATAAGAACCCAGGACTTCAAGGTCACAAAGACTACACGTGGTAACTTGAGTTTTACCTTGCCGGTAGCCCAACCCACCACTCTCATTCATAAGTAAATGAGTTGTTATTCTTATTCCCCGGAGTACAAACTTGTGTTAACCTCTGAGTATGTTTGGAGACTGCTCGGGGTTAGTCTCCGAGCGTTCTCCAAAGTTGGCGAAAGAGATTTTAGACTCGATACTTTAAATAGGAGAAAAAGGTGTGCTATTTTTCTAATCATTTGGAGTCTAATGAACTGTAGAACTCATCGAAAAAAAAGGCCGCCAAAGGCTCAAGCGGGTCCTAAATATGACGAACAAATTCCGTTAAATTTGATCGACACCGGATTATTTGTTCCAGACCTAATCCCAATCCCAGAAAAGTCAAATTCTTGGCGTCAGGATATAATCCACATAATAATTAGATAGAACATCTATTTAGAAGTATATTTTTATTTATATTTTTACAAATAAAATAGAAAGTAAAAAAATGGAATTAGATACATAGGTAATAAAATAAGTAAATAAATAAATGATTGCATATTAAATTTGTAATATCAAACATAGTAACGCATGACCTATGTATGTAAAGCTATCCCCACTGCTAGATACTAGACTGCAGGCTGCATGACACGATGAACAAGCATGAAATGTCTGGGCATGCACTATGGCCTTCACGTTATGTGCATGCACTCTTGATGAACTTTATATTTATATACCTGGACAGGAGGGTGGGGGTGGTGACCTTGATATTTGCACACCCCCCCGCCTAGCCACCCCGGAGTGTGGGGGTGGGGTGGGTGCATTGCTACAGAAAACTGGGGCATCGTGTGATATTAAACCTCGGTACATACAGGATGCACTCGGATTATTCAGAGAGGAAATAATGTACATAGGTATTTTAACCTTTGTAATAACAGGCATAAGGGACAAGGTATTAACAGGCAAAATACAAAACCCCTGGAATGACCTTTTAGGAAACGGTAACCTGTAAATGCTATGGGTCTTACCGTTGCGAAAGCGAAGAGAGAAGGAGGACAGGATTGGAAAAGGCCAGCAGTCCGAGAATGATTTATGTAGGTAGTTTTTGCGTCAAAGACCTCGATTTTCAAATGCTCTTTTTTAAGATCACGTTACTGAAGTTCGTATAAAAAGGGGTCTTGTATCAAAAGATACAGTGGGACCCTGTATACATATAACCCAGCCAGAGCTTTATGTTAAACCTCGGTACATACAGGATGCACTCGGATTATTCAGAGAGGAAATAATGTACATAGGTATTTTAACCTTTGTAATAACAGGCATGAGGGACAAGGTATTAACAGGCAAAATACAAAACCCCTGGAATGACCTTTTAGGAAACGGTAACCTGTAACTGCTAAGGTCTTACCGTTGCGAAAGTGAAGAGAGAAGGAGGACAGGATTGGAAAAGGCCAGCAGTTCCGAGAATGATTTATGTAGGTAGTCTTTGCGTCAAACACCTCGATTTTCAAATGCTCTTTTTTCAAGATCACGCTACTGAAGTTCGTATAAAAAGGGGTCTTGTTTCAAAAGATACAACGCGACCCTGTATACATATAACCCAGCCAGAGCTTTATACATTGAGGTTTTCCTTTAGTTTTCTACTCAATGCATTGCAATATAACAGCAGGTGGACTAACCAGTACTATACTTTACACATAGAGACTGTTCAGTCCTCAACACCAGATAGAACGGACTACGTCAGGTCATTAGGGGTGGAAATCTTTCTCTTCTACTCAATGCATTGCAATATAACAGCAGGTGGACTAACTAGTACTATACTTTACACATAGAGTACTGTTCAGTCCTCAACACCAGATAGAACGGACTACGTCAGGTCATTAGGGGTGGAAATCTTTCTCTTGTTATAGTCCAAACAAAAATAACGTCAACAGGAAATAATCCTCCAAGAATCTGATCTGGAGGCAGTAATTTCGGACTTAAAAGACCGC
>NW_007379261.1:22025-61603 GCF_000475195.1 Diaphorina citri | reverse complement strand
CCACCTGGTATGATGGGAGGAGGAGGTAAACCTCCTAGCAATGGCTGGATGGTCAGACCAAACGGAGGAGGTATTATATCTTTAGCCTTAGAAGCTCGTTTTTATTTATTTTCTTTTTATTACAATTAATTTGGCACAACTGATTCCCCCGGAAAAAAAACGAGAAGAATTCTTCTAAAGATTTATTTTGCCCTTCATAATTTTAAGAAATTAAGTTAAGACTAATTAATAAGTATAGACCATAAAGGAACAGGGTACGCCCTAGCGTAAGAACACTCGCCAAAAAGTTCATCCGAGGCTTGGCAAGTTTGTTGTTCTGTCATTGTGTTTTAGTTTTTGGTTATGGTAGCTCTCCTTCCGGTATCCTCCCCTACTTTTTACATGCTGGATGCCTTTCCAAGCGCTTAACCCTATTTCAGGGCGCCACTGAATAGTTTCGTTGGCATGACAGGGCTGCTATGTTATCAGCTTCAGTGTCCTGCAGCGGGAAACTCATATCAACAGCCGCCCATTTTGGATTCCGACGCTGACCAAAGAGCCGCCCATTCTGGAACAGTCGCACTTTGGATTTGTTTGTTGTCTGCTGCCGCTCATTCCGAGTACACACGCAGCAGACAGAATGCCTTTCCAAGCGCTTAACCCCTATTTCAGGGCGCCACTGAATAGTTGTTAATGTCTTTGGCATGACAGGACTGCTATGTTATCAGTTTAAGTGTCCTGCAGCGGGAACTCATATCAACAGCCGCCCATTTTGGATACCGACGCTGACCAAGGAGCCGCCCATTCTGGAACAGTCGCACATTGGATTTGTTTGTTGTCTGCTGCCGCTCATTCTGAGTACAGACGCACCAGACAGGTTCCATGGAGCCGCCCATTCTGGGTACAGACACTCCATGGAGATGTTCCATAAGTCGCTTTCTACGACAGGGAGGAAGAAACCCGAGGTCCTATTCTTTTTCCAGTAAGCAATTTGCTAGCCGGCCCGGGAACCACACGGGAAATAAGCAAGTTTAAGTAAGTATATAAATATGAAAATAACTTTACTCTTCACTGGTTCAAACCATATTCATATTTATATATTTAAAATGAACCTTCACAAAGTTACTGAGTCCACCATCAATAAGTTTAAGTAGACAATAATAAATACAATAAGGTAGGTACCTAATAGTACAGTACAAGATTTGGTTACCAGATTCATTGAGATAAAAGCACTAGACCACATCAGCTCATTGATCTGTGGTCAATAACAGAGATATCAAGGCAATTGCTCTCTAAGTACAAACACACTCACTTAAGTGACATATGAAAGTATAAGCAAGTTTAAGAAGGTACAGTAGAACCTCGATTATAGCAACTAATTGGGACCGGGGGTAGTTGAAAAGATCCCTTTCTATGATCTTTTCCTCTGATAAGATAGGGATATCCTTTGAAAGATAGAAAAAAAAACAATGGATTTTGGAGTTGAAATAATCGAGGTTCCACTGTATAAATATGTTTCAAGTACACGTATAAATCATAAGTCCAAGTATCAAATAGGTAAGTAGCGCTTTATTTAGACTTTAGACTGTCAGCTTAGAACAAGATGCCCCATTATGTTAACAGTTTAGGTACTAGCACTTCTTTATTGATATTATACCTCTTCATTAAGTATCAAGTAGTGCTTTATTTAGACTGTCAGCTTGGAACAAGATGTCCCATTATGTCAACAGTTTAACATAACACCTTTTATTGATACAATTTCTTCAAATTTAATCAAGTTCATGACACCATTGACACCTCAATTATTGGTTCATGACACCTCAATTATTGAACAAACAAAGTCAATTCCAAGTTTGATCTCGACACAAAGAAATAAATTATTTCAATTTTTTGAGTTTAAATTATTTTCAAGAACCCACTTACCAAAAAAATTGATGAAAATTAAATGCATTAAACGCATCTTTTAATTAGTATGACATGTGATGAATCTCAGCCTCTGATAAGAAAGGTCTTACTTATATTGTGAATGAACTCATGGCATTAGGTACCTATGTACTTAATTATGTATTAATTAAAGGTAAGTAGATATTACTGCTAGATATTATGTAGGCTTGGATGTTAGGTATTTAAGGGCATAGCCCTGAAAGCCGGGTTAAGCTTATACGAAATAAGTAGTTACATAGGTAGGTACACTAGTCTAATGAGTAATTTAGTAATTTGACAAAACAATAGGTAGCTTTGAAGACAAACAATGTTTAGTCAGCATGGAATAAGATGAGTCAACACAAATGTAATAAAATAAGATGACTGAGTCAGCGAATCAGCGTAGTCAGTGTTGTTGCTATTTTAGTATTGTTTACTTTACAAAGAATAGAATACATATTTAGGTAGGTACTCCTAGAATACCTACGCATATACCTTCAACAAAGAAAATAAAGATATGAGAGTGACATTATGCTTTTATCTTATTGCTGACTGATAAGTAAGTTATCTGTTCCTACTATCTATACTCCTAGAATACCTATGCATATACCTTCACTAAATCCCTCCAATAGAGAACAACAAAGACATTCAAAGAAAACAAAGATATAAGAGTGGCGATATGGTTTTATCTTATTGCTGACTGATGGGTGATAATGGTATCTCTGTTCCTACTAACAACCAAGGGTCGTGTTTATTCCTTACTGCCATGCTGACTGGAAGTTTACATTGAGAGACTACAACAGAGTAAACAGTCCTTGTCCCAAGAATATCACCTAATAGTTGGTAGGTACTTTCAGTAAGAAATAGCTAACTAGGTAACCAAACTCAGTGGTGTAGTGGTTAGCACGGTGGACTCTGGATCTGGAGGTTGGTGGTTCGAGTCCTAGTCAAGTCATTAAATTTAGCGTCAGGATAGGAGAAAGCCAGCCGTTCCGAGAACGAACCTTAGGATAAAATCCGTCCCGGGCATGAATCGAACCCGTGGCCTAGCGCTTACAAGGCAGACAAGCTCCCAAGTCCCAACCAAGCTACCTAGGCTGGTATAATCTAATCGTGGGTAGTAAATCTAAGCTCGCGCCTGTTAGTAAACGTAGGTTGATATTTCCTATCCGAATGTACATAAGTACATACCTACTATGTATTTACATAGGTATGTAACTACCTATTATGATAAATAGGTAAGTAACCAAAGCACATAATAACATAATTGTTTGTTGATTCACACTGATTCCTCTGTACTAAATACATTCATAATATCTCTTATCCGGTAGGTGGAACTCTAAGACTAAAGTACACTGTGCAGAGTTATAAT
This sequence comes from Diaphorina citri, assembly GCF_000475195.1. Lineage (NCBI taxonomy): Eukaryota > Metazoa > Arthropoda > Insecta > Hemiptera > Psyllidae > Diaphorina > Diaphorina citri. The sequence goes on along the minus strand of NW_007379261.1, from coordinate 58,329 downwards.
TCAAATACATCATCTGAAACCATCAGATAGGTAAGTAGGTACACAGGTTCAACTGATAGCACCAGCCTAGTTTGGGCTCTAAGTTCCAGACATGCCAGCCTAGTTAGCTTGGAAGTTAGAGCAGCCAATCACTATCAGGTATCCTGACAGGCGGTCTACCTGATACCTGATAGTGAGTGGCTGGCCTAAGAGCGTCTGAATTGTAAGAGCTAGGCCGCGGGTTGGTTTCCCGCCCGGAGAGAACTTTGTGGAAATAGGATAAGGAAAGTAAAATTATTGATAAGAAAATGTAGAAATATGTAAGTACCCATGGTCTAAGAGAGAAAAATTGGCCTAGCCTCGTTGGCTTGAATGGTAGCGCGCCTTGTAAGTGCTAGGTCGCGGGTTGGATTCCCACCCTGGGCGAACTTTTACAAAACACATGAGGTTCATTCTCAGAACGGTTGGCTTTTTCCTGTCCTTTTTGTGATTTTCGCGTTGTAACTTATCGTCCGTTGTCTAGGACGATAAGTTAGTAATGGGGTGATATGAAATTAAAAGGGTTAGGTGGTGACTCCGGCGTTAATCTCACCCAGTGATTCCCCTCGAAAGAATTTATTCTAGTCCCGATCTGTTGATGAGTAATCACAACACTCTTGTAGTAGGTATCTTTTTATGCCAGACCTGGGTACTTAAGTAGGTAATGGGCCTACCAGGCCTACATGTTATGTGTGATACATGAAACATGTACATGATACCTATCTTGTATTTCTGTGATACATCTAGGTAGGTACTTGAAATACATATGGTGGTACCTACAATGTATCTTTCTATAAATAAATAAATACTATTCACATAATAATGTAATGTATCATGTAGCTTCCCATTCATTCATATCATGATTCATTCACAATAAACCATATGTTAATTAAAGTACCTAAATGGTATAAACAGTTCTAGGCAGAAGTGATTCATCAATCAACAGGTAAGTAGCTAATTAGTTTGACTACCAGTTTTACATTTATGTAGGTACAGGTTGTTTGTCCAAGTGATGGAGTAGGTACTACTCCAAACTAACTAGGCTGCCGTCAACCTTGCACTTCGCTAAAATGTTAGTCAAACAACGTTTTCAAAGGTTTTTCCAACCAGCCTAGTTAGCGTGGGGCGTAGCGAGTCTGCCTTGTAAGCGCTAGGTCGCGGGTTCGATTCCCGCCCGGGGCGGATTTTATTCTGAGGCGATAAGGTTCGTTCTAGGAACGACTGGCTTTCTCCTTTTCTAACTCTCTTTGATTTCGGGACAAGATATATTACAGTTAAACCTGAGGCTGAGATTCAAAATTGTGTCTCTTTTCCTACGAAATCATAGACCACAGACAAATTAACTATGAAAGGACAATCACAGACCACAGACAAATTAAATTAACTATGAAAGGACAACACAATTTATGTTTTAAGAAATATATAAATCTCTTGCTAGGTTATCAACAATATTGTATTTTGTCAAGAATTTACTCGTATGGGTTTTAAACAATCTAAACGTCTAAAAATAAACAAAAGATTTCATCAACGTGATAAAACTTAAACATAAGCAGAAACGGGGGCTTACAAGATTGTTTAAGGGCGTGCATTTTTCTTATGGAATCAAAACCGAGTTATCTGTAAAAATCTTGGACGCCTCGTTGGCTTGAATGGTAGCGCGCCTTGTAAGTGCTAGGTCGCGGGTTGGATTCCCACCCTGGGCGAACTTTTACAAAACACATGAGGTTCATTCTCAGAACGGTTGGCTTTTTCCTGTCCTTTTTGAGATTTTCGTAAGATAAGACCTCCGTTGTAACTTATCGTCCGTTGTTTAGGACGATAAGTTAGTAATGGGGTGATATGAAATTAAAAGGGTTAGGTGGTAGAGAAAGACTCCGGCGTTAATCACACCCAGTGATTCCCCTCCAAAGAATTTATTCTAGTCCCGATCTGTTGATGAGTAATCACAACACTTGTAGTAGGTATCTTTTTATGCCAGACCTGGGTACTTAAGTAGGTAATGGGCCTACCAGGCCTACATGTTATGTGTGATACATGAAACATGTACATGATACCTAGGTATCATGTACATGTTTCACATCTAGGTGATACATCTAGGTAGGTACTTGAAATACATATGGTGGTACCTACAATGTATCTTTCTATAAATAAATAAATACCTACTATTCACATAATAATGTAATGTATCATGTAGCTTCCCATTCATTCATATCATGATTCATTCACAATAAACCATATGTTAAAGTACCTAAATGGTATAAACAGTTCTAGGCAGAAGTGATTCATCAATCAACAGGTAGCTAGCTAATTAGTTTGACTACCAGTTTTACATTTATGTAGGTACAGGTTGTTTGTCCAAGTGATGGAGTAGGTACCTACTTAAGTACTTGATCACATACCTAATTACTAATTACTTATGCTATTAATGTCATACAATATCCAAGTGGCATGACTTGTTTGCCATGCAGAAGAACTCGAGTCTTTTCTTATCCATTCACATTTTGGGGTGGCCATTCTTTGACACAGACCAACAAACTTAATTTTGGTAAGTAAATACCTATAGAATTTCACAGATGGGTAACTTTAAGTACCTATGCACCTCAGTAGGTACTTGCTTTTTAACTTGGGTACCAACCTACCATCTAGCAGGTGGCAACTACATACTGAGGTAAGCAGGTCAGTAGTTAAGTTAAAAAAAAAAAAAAAAAAAAAAAAAAAAAAAATAGAAAGTAATATTGGAAAATATTGGACTTCTCGTAAATATTGGACTGAAATTAGATAAATGCGTACTAAATCTAATTTCGGATTTTACATGGGAATTGGAATCTGGAATTACAGATCACTTCTCATTCCGTATAACTAATGGCTGTCTGCCTACAACTACCTGAAAACGGCTACTTTCCCTGTCGCGTATAATATCTCTAGTAGCGCGGTCAAACTTTCTTGACTTGGCGGGGCGGAGCGCTACCGCGCTCCTTAATCTGTACTAAGGATAACTCGGTTATGATTTCACAACGAAAATACGGCCTTCATTTGCCCTGCCCTTCCGAATAGGACCAACAGCTGGATATTTTTTTCATTAGAAGGCATTTAAACATTTTTTTAACACAAAGAAGTATACTTTTAGAACGGACACACATGCAAACTAGGAACTAGACTTGTGGGTACCAACACTGTACAATAAGTAGAAAATATGAAAGAAAAAAAAGTTAAAAGAGAGTCATGAGTAGAATTAAATGTTAAAACTAGTGTTGGTAAGTAGTAGATTAAACGCAATCTCACTTGAAAAACAAAATATGGGGGTTGTAATCTCATTACAATTTTTAAACGTCTCTTTTTTTACTTTCCTTAACCTACAGGAAGGAAAGTAATGTATTTTTGGAATTCTGAACTGTTATTTATTATGTTAAGGCGGTCTCTTCCTGATCCCTTATGTGCCGCGTCCATTTTAGTTGAGGACTATTGCACTGCCGGAATTGATTTACAATTTTAAGAGTAATAAAAACCTGTCCAATGTGGGAATCGAACCTTGAAATCATCACAGTCTAGCTTATACTCGTAAGTTCTAAGGTTGGAAAGACGATTTTTTCTTGGCAGTCTAAACCCAGAAGAAAAGAGAACAAGAAGGGGAAAAAAGTGTCATGCATTCTAAACAAACGATTCAATTAATTATACCCTCAATGACAGTGTAAACGTGTTTCTCTGCTCAGTTATAGGGTAGATTACTATGACCTCAATATCAGTTGGAAAACTGTGGCTCCTGTTCTAGATTAGTTTACTGCTGACACCAAGATAGAAAATTCCACAATAGACAAGTAAATAAGTACTTGGTACATGTACACTGTACATAGAGTACATAAATATCTACTGAATAGATAAGTAAATAAGTACTTGGTACATGTACATAACTATCTATACTTACTGCAGAGATGTCATCATATAAAATAAGTACCCTAAGTACTTGCCTATTTAAATGGTTTCAAAATAAGAGGTCAATATTTTTTAGACAAGGAGTTAAATACTGAGGAGAGGGGTTCAAAGGAGACCATATTTCTAATATTTTCTTTTCTTACAAAAAAAAAAAACTTTATGAGTGATGTAGATTTTGTAGATAGGAATCCCAAAAGAGAGCAAAAAAACTGAAGCCAAATGAATCTTCACTGGAAATTAACATTACATATTGCACAAGTTGGCTTGCCAAGAGACTTTTCTTTGATCTATGCACATTGCACATAGCAAGTCTTTTTTGCAAAAGCCAACTTGTGCAATATCATTGCCAATGGATAGATATTTGAATTAATGACACAAACATACTATCAAATTGTATTTATCTAGGTATGATGAATTTTTAAGTGTGAAATTGTGTAAAATTTCTGTACTGTGTGTACTCAACAAAGCTCCAAAGCTGAGAGTAATAAATTAACTTATCGTAGGTAGGCAAAACTGAACCAGAGTTTTAGGTGAACAACATGGAAATCAAGTGTTTTTCCTTACCTTTGAATCTGTTGATGGTGTTTCAGCAATCTCAGTTAAGATTTAAAATACACAGAAAGGTGTTTTAAAATAATTTAAAAACACTTTTGATAAGTAGGTAAATACACTGGGTAGGTGTTTTTGGTTAAGCTTGTAAAAGTGGTGTTTTGAACAGATGACCAAACTCTTTAGGTAGGTACCTTTTTAAAAACTCCTGAGTAATTTAACAATTCGAGAATTTTAGACAATTAACTATGGGAAAAAAATATCTAGGTAAAAGTTATTTAAGAGCAGGGATAAACATTGATAAAAAATATGAAAAAGCAACCTTGAAAAATTAACTTTCAACACTGAAAACACAAATTCATTTTCTTCGTTTGATTATTAAAATCTTTCACAATGGGTAGGTGTAGGTAGGTTTTTGCACATCACGTCAACTACGAAAATAAATTTACAATTTTATTTAAACAGAAAGATTTTTTTCACTAAAGTTTCACGAAAAACGATGTAATAATGACTCTGACTCTGATTCAAAATTTCAAATTCATTCAAGAATCAAGAAATCAAATATCAAAAAGAAAAAGTGTTGAAGTTTGAAGTTGAAGAGTTGAAGATAAAGTAGTGAGGGGGGGGGGGGGGAGTGTCATGCATTTCTAAACAAACGATTCAATTAATTATACCCTAAATGACAGGGTAAACGTGTTTCTCTGCTCAGTTATAGGGTAGATTACTATGCCCTCAATATCAGGTGGAAAACTGTGGCTCCTGTTCTAGATTAGTTTATTGCCAGCCTCAATTACATGTTAGATTGCCAACCTCAAAGGATAGATGGGACATAGAATATTACTACCCTCACTGGTGCCCGGCTTATAGGACATTTCTTACAGGGTGTCCTCAGTTGTGCAGATATTCGTCCAAATTGTCACTCACGTACACAATTCTCACTGTGTTGGTGAAGCCAGCGCCCTTCTTCCATCCGGTCACGACAATGACTGGGTCACCCTGGTTGAGGAACTTGCGGTCGCGCCCATACTTGATACCGTGCGCGACACGCGTGTCCACGTCGCGCAGCCAGTCCGCTGGGCTGGGCTCTAGAGGGGAAAGAAAGGGAAGGCGCGCAACATTAGTATAGAATAGTTGTTAACCCGTCCTTTGTACGGGATCAGCGCAGTGTAAGATTTTGAAGCGCCACCACCACCATTTTGAATAAAGGTTTTTTTTTTTTTTTTTTTTTTTTTTTTGGTCTGATAAGGGATTCCCAAACAAAAATCAACTTCTAGTAGTTACTTATGTAAGTAGGTACTAATTACTTTGGTAAGATAGGTATACCTATCTAGATAGGTAGGTAAGGTTCCTAGAAAAACACAAGCACATAACTAGGAAAGTTCCTAAGTACTTAATCTACTCAACAGGGTAAATAGCTACTTGCTTGTAGGTAGCTTGTTAACTGGTCAGTAGGTATAAGTATACCTATCTTGCCAATAAGTACTTGCTTGGGTATCTCCTCAGATCTGGTACTGGACATTGCATAAGAGCCATTGGCAGTGGCCAACAGACATCTTGGTCCTGCATACAGCATGGTCTGTTAGTTACATGGGAGTCTGCCACGACAATTTTAAGTAGCCTATGTCACCCTCAGTACTGTTCTTAACAACCACAAAAAATGTCATCAAAATCGGTCCAGCCGTTTTCTCGTGAAGAGAGGACAAAAACAGCTCTATCAGCGTGACAGACAGATATGCATACAGACTGACGGAAATTTTTCTCCTGTGATTTTTGGATTCTTTTCAATCCATTTCCATATTTCAACAATCTTTTTACACGGTAATGCCGCCACTGGTCGCTACTCGATTAAAGCAGTTATTCAATCGTCCTCACGAGGCAAAGTGCACCCCGAACTCCAAGCGTGGAGCCGAAAAATGACTCCGCCGGGAATCAAAAGATAGAAAATTCCACAATAGACAAGTAAATAAGTACTTGGTACATGTACACTGTACATAGAGTACATAAATATCTATTGAATAGATAAGTACCTAAATAAGTACTTGGTACATGTACACTGTACATAGAGTACATAAATATCTACTGAATAGATAAGTACCTAAATAAGTACTTGGTACATGTACATAATTATCTAATTATCTACTGAATAGATATTAAGTAAATAGGTAGGTACTGTGTTGAAAAAGCCTGGGCATTTTATTTCCCTTAAGTAGGTACTTATTTTTTCTCCTTCTTTAACTTTTCTCCTCTTTCAGAACTTTAATTTGTAATTTGTTTCTATGTTTTTATTATTTTTTTTTATAATTAAGTTTGTAACCTAACAAAATTATATCAATAAAGAGGTGCTCTATTAAACTGTTGGTATAATGGAACAACTTGTTCTAAGCTGACAATCTAAATAAAGCACTAAGTACTTATACTTATTCATCATATGAAATAAGTACCCTACGGACTTGCCTATTTGAATGTTTTCAAGATAAGAGGTCAATATTTTTTAGACAAAGAGTAAATACTGAGGAGAGGGGTTCAAAGGAGACCATATTTCTAATATTTTCTTTTCTCCAAAAAAAAAAAAAAAAAAAAAAAAAACTTTATGAGTGATGTAGATTTTGTAGATAGGTATCCCAAAAGAGAGCAAAAAAACTGAAGCCAAATGAATGTTCACTGGAAATTAACATTACATATTGCACAAGTTGTCTTGCCAAGAGACTTTGCTTTGATTTACGCACATAGCAAGTCTTTTTTGCAAAAGCCAACTTGTGCAATATCATTGCCAATGGATAGATATTTGCATTAATGACACAAACATACTATCAAATTGTATTTATCTAGGTATGATGGATTATTAAGTGTGGAATTCTGTAAAATTTCTGTACTGTGTGTACTCAACAAAGCTCCAAAGCTGAGAGTAATAAATTATCTTATCGTAGGCAAAACTGAACCAGAGTTTTAGGTGAACAACATGGAAATCAAGTGTTTTTCCTTACCTTTGAATCTGTTGATGGTGTTTCAGTAATCTCAGTTAAGATTTAAAATACACAGAAAGGTGTTTTAAAATAATTCAAAAACACTTTTGATAAGTAGGTAGGTAAATACACTGGGTAGGTGTTTTTGGTTAAGCTTGTAAAAGTGGTGTTTTGAACAGATGACCAAACTCTTTAGGTAGGTACCTACCTTTTTAAAAACTCCTGAGTAATTTAATTATTTAACACTTGGCAAGCCAACTTGAATGTTAGTCTGTTAGACAATTAACTGTGGGAAAAAAATATCTAGATAAAAGTTATTTAAAAGTAGGGATAAACATTGATAAAAAATACCTACCTATGAAAAAACAACCTTGAAAAATTAACTTTCAACAATGAAAACACAAATTCAATTTCTTCGTTTGATTATTAAAATCTTTCACAATGGGTAGGTAGGTTATAAAAAGGTTTTTGCACATCACGTCAACTACGAAAATAAATTTACAATTTTATTTAAACAGAAAGATTTTTTTCACTAAAGTTTCACGAAAAACGATGTAATGAATGAAAAACGAACTGATTGACTCTGACTCTGGTCTCTGATTCAAATATCAAATTTTCAAATTCAAGTACCTACCTAATCAAAAAGTGTTGAAGTTGAAGTTGAAGTGTTGAAGAAGATGAGATACCACCTAACCTAATCAAAAAGTGTTGAAGACGACAGACGACAGAAAATGGCTGCGGTGCGGATAATCAACAGGTGATAAAGATATCCCGCTAGAGCGCAGCAGCGCACGGTGAAGATTTTTCGAGGTCAGAAAGCAGTGGATACCGCAAGATCTTTGCAAAAAAGTGAAGCCTTCAAGTTATTCAGGGGGCCCGTTCCTAAAAGTCCTTTAATATTATTCATGTTCACATTCACACAACATTGCAAATATTTAGACGTTGCAAATTTTACATCATAGGTACCTTTTGCAAAGTAGCTATGAAAAATAATAATAATATTCCTAACACGGGCTAAGGTTTAAGATATCCAAGTATTTGATAGTGAAAACTGTATAATAACGAAGGTCTTCACGTCCTAAAATTGAATAGGAGAGGACAGGATACGAGAAAGCCAGCCTTTCCGAGAACGAACCTTATCTCTATCTCGGGATAAAATTCGCTCGAGACGGGAGTCGAACTAAAAACCTAGCGCTTAAACTCCAAACTAACTAGGCTGCCGAATTTAGCGTAGTTTATCAAGCGAGGAAGGACATTTGTGACAAGCATTTAATGCTCAACACAATTAAAATTCCTTCCTAGTTAACTAGGTAGGTAGTTATCTACTTGGACATTCTTCCTTCTCTCTTCGATTTCGGGACGATAAGACCATAGCAGTTACAGTTCCCTCTGTCAAACCTCTTAAAAAAAAAAAAAAATGTTAGCACTCAGAAAACAAAATTGATCATGGTCAAAAACGAGACTCATAAGAGATTCAACTTTGATTAGATGATTAGGAATCTTGAGAACATTACCCATTGAAAGAACACAGAACGGAAATGTCCTGAAACCTTCTCTCTTCGATTTCGGGACGATAAGACCATAGCAGTTACAGTTCCCTCTGTCAAACCTCTTAAAAAAAAAAAAAATAAAAAAAAAAAAGAACTCGGGATTGAGATGAAATGAGGATTTGCCTATACTTAAAAGCCAGGTCAACCTCGGATTGAACTCAATCCTGAGACAATCCACGGTAGTAAAGTCAACCTTATTGTAATGGAAAGTAATTCTACTTACCCAGAATGGCCCTGATTTCGCGGATAGCCGACGCCTCCCGAATGAAAGAAGCAAACACCATGTCCAATCCTTGTCAAAACCCTTAAAAAAAAAAAAAAAAAAAAAAAAAAAATGTGTACAAATCGGTGGTGACACCGGCAATGATGTACATATGGGGGTATGGGGCAGAAATGTGGGCGCCAGACTTTTCATTCTCAATATGGCAGTACGTATAAATAGGGTATATTCTATTCTATTCTAGAATAGAATAGAATATACCTTGTTTATCCTGCCCGAATAGGACTGAAAATGCGTTCTACTGTTCTAATGCGTTTCTCATTTCCACTACCAGGTGCGCTACATACACGATGGTCACACCCAATCCTACTCCAACGCCTTCCTCCTGTCCTCCATAGACCTCTGGAACGCACTCCCCCTACCCATCCTGAACTCACTCTCTTCCTTCTCCTTCAAAACACTTCTAGACAAGGCGGTCAGTGAAGGTCTCCTCAATCGTCCATAAAGCAAGAGGGAGGGTGTGTGTGTGTGCGTGTGTGTGTATGTGTGTGTGTGGGTGTGCGTGTGCGTGTGTGTGTATGTGTGCGTATGTGTGCGTGTGTGTGTGAGCGTGTGTTGTGTTGAGTTGTGTTGCGTTGTGTGTGTGGTGTGCGCGCGTGTGTGTGGTGTGTGTGTGTATGCATGTGTGTGTGAAACATCACCCAAGTAAGCGCAACTGATCTATTCTAATTCTTTCCTCTTGAATTTTTTTTCCTTGTTGCATGAAAAAAATTTAACAAGTATGTCATTAGTCTTATGGCACACTCAAGGGTAAAGATTTACCTTGCCCTTCGAATCAACTACACTTGAAGAAACCTTTGCTGGTGAAACAGATAGGTTTTATCTATCCAGCCTTCCTTCTCTCTTCGCTTTCGGGATGATAAGTCCTTAGCACAGCTACAGTTCCCTCTATCACACCTCTTTTTCTTCATCTTCAAATAGAAAGTAAAAAAAATCTGGTGTGGATATCACAAGACTTCCATTACGGAACTAAAAAAAAATACCCCAATTTTGAAAAATCTTTGACCAAAATATGAAAATCCTTATGCTGGGGTTTACGAACTCGGGATTTAGCCAGCCTAGTTAGCTTAGTTGGTAGCTTTTTACTTTAAAAAAAAAAAATAATAATAAAAAAAGAACACACATTTGGTTTAAACCAACCCTGTTGTTGATGGAGATAACTGTAAGTAGGTTTCTAGTGACGAGGGTTTTACCCTTCATTCGGCAACAAGCTACTCTCCTCGCACAGCCTGAGGTGTTGGAAAAAGTCAACAGCACGAGATTGCCCAATGCCCATTGAAATCACAATAGACAGCGGGAGTAAAGGGACTTTACAGTCCCATCTTAGGGTAATGTTACACCAAGTGCGCATTTGCAAACGTTTGTGAGCGTTTGCAAACAATGCGCGAATCTGTTTTTTCAAGGAAACTTTTTCAAGGAGTTTCCTTGAAAAAGTCCACGGAGTGGACGAAACTCGAGTCGGATAAGATCAAAACCGGAACGTGTATCCATTGTATCATATAAAGGTAATAAGTTTTGTAGTTACCTATTTCATAACTTTATTAGGTCACTTTCCAAATGTAACCATCTTACTTTCGTCAGACACCAGTTTGTCTCACAGTGTTGCAAGGATTGGATTATTTCCACATGAAAACTTACCAATAGATTTGACCACCAGGGAAATCAGACCATCGTCGACGAAGATTCTGCTGCCGGGTTTAACCACCTTGGTGATGTTAGTGTAGTCAACGTACAGATCAGTGGCACTGCCCTTCTCTGCAAAGGCGGCGTCCGTGGTCAGACGGATGGTTTGGCCTTTGACCAGCTCTACCTCGGCGGAACCACCCTGTAAATGAATATAAATAGAATGATTTTGAGAAAAATGAACCACACTGTAACTAATATTTTTTTTTTTTTTCAATAGGTTTGATAGAGGGAACTGTAACTGCTAGGGTTTTATCGTCCCGAAATCGAAGAGAGAAGGAAGACAGGATAGAAGAAAGCAAGCCGTTCCGAGAACGAACCATAATTATACAACTAGAATGCTCTAAGAAAAATAACCAGCTTAGTTAGCTTGGAGGGTAGTGCATCTGCCTTGTAAGCGGGTAGGTCGCGGGTTCGATTTCCGGCCGGGGCGGATTTTATCCTAAACGGATAAGATTCGTTCTCGGAACGTCTGGCTTTCTCCTATCTTGTCTTCCTTCTCTCTTCAATTTCGGAACGATAAGACCATAACAGTTACAGTTATCTCTATCAACACCTCTTGAAAAAAAAGAATTGTCTCCAGAACAGTGACCAAGGCATAGTTGGGATATAACAACTTACAAATTCTCTTTCCACTCTATCTATATCCTTCCTTTGGCTTGCTCTTCCACCCAACTCTCCTCCCCTTACTTACGCCTTGCAGTAGTCCAGTTCTGATTTCAGGTCCCTTGGTATCCAGGGCGATAGCTAGGGCATGAGGCATACCAATTCTCTTCGAGTAGTTCTCCACAGCTTGTCTAATGTTCTTAATGGTTTGTCCGTGGTATTCGTAGGAACCGTGGGAGAAATTCAGACGGGCAATGTTCATGCCTGGAATAGAATAGAAATTGATTTAGAATAGAATAGAATTATTATTGATTAGAAATGTTGTTTACGTCTTTCATATATCATATTGGCCATTCAAATGAAAAAAAAGTTCGTCACTTTGAAAAATACCGTTTTCTTATTGATTTCCACCAATAATTCTCAAATCGTTTCTATGATGTCTATTTTTTTTATTTTTTGAGAGGTTTGACAGAGGGAACTATAACTGCTATGGTCTTATCGTCCCGAAATAGAAGAGAGAAGGAAGAGAGGATAGGAAAAAGCCAGCCGTTCCGAGAACGAACATTATCCCATCAGGATAAAATCCGCCCCGGGCGGGAATCGAACCCGCGGCCTAGCGCTTACAAGGCAGACGCACTACCAACTAAGCTAACTAGGCTGGCTGATGTCTATTTAAAAGAGTTCATGTAAAATTGGATAAATTTCACCATATATTTCGGGTTACTCATCAAAGTTCTTGTAGAGTAAAAAGCTGGGTTAAATTTTTGTACTCCCACCTTTTCATGATTTGTCTGGGTACCAGTTAATGACAAACCCGGCAGTCTGAATTTAAGTTGTACCTTCAAGAGGCGCTCTTATAATAAATAACGAGTATGTATCTATCTATTATCTAAATAACGAATGAAGGGTAACTCTCGTGAGAAGTGCCCTTACCAGTTGCCATTAGTTTCTCAATAAGACGCACATTGCTCCAGTTAATGACAAACCCGGCAGTCTGAATTTAAGTTGTACCTTCAAGAGGCGCTCTTATAATAAATAACGAGTATGTATCTATCTATCTAAATAACGAATGAAGGGGAACTCTCGTGAGAAGTGCCCTTACCAGTTGCCATTAGTTTCTCAATAAGACGCACATTGCCTTCGTACAGGTTCGGTTCCTTGCAATGCGGAGGTTCGGGTTCGCTCGGACATTCTCGTGGTTTCTCGGAACACTCGTCGGAGTTCGATTCTTATCGTACGACACCAAATGGGTTTCAAATTGTTCCCCAAATGTTTCGCGTAAAATGGCATGATTTCAGGAGCATCACAGGATGTAGGATGCCAGGAAGGAGCAATATAGGAGAATAGGAGATAGTCCAGGATTGGGAGGGCAGTGGAATAAGGTAAGGAACACAGGAGAAAAGAAGGGATGAAAGGAAGAGAAGAAATTGGAATAATAGTACCTATGCCTAAAGCAGCATCCACTTTGTGTGATCGAGGGACAGAAATACGTCCACACTATTTTTCTCAAACCAAAATCTCATCATCTTACTTAACTTATAGGTACGTGTTTCCAGTCGGAAAAGAAGGGATGAAAGGAAGAGAAGAAATTGGAATAATAGTACCTATGCCTAAAGCAGCATCCACTTTGTGTGATCGAGGGACAGAGATACGTCCACACTATTTTTCCCAAACCAAAATCTCATCATCTTACTTAACTTATAGGTACGTGTTTCCAGTCAAAATCGACTGACATGTGTACACGTCGTACCTACCTTAATGTCACCTCACTATTATTTTCTTCTGGAATTTTATCTACTTGAATTTTGAATTGAAAGAGGGGGTCTAGAAAACTGTAATGGGACTTCTTCTTCTTCTTCTAAGCTGGATGTCCAACTAAAGCACTGTTCTAGGGTTGTTGTATTAAGTTGTTAAACCCTTTTGTACTAGGGTTCTATTGTATTGTATTAAATTGTTAAACCCATAAAATATACGAGACCTTGTTTAGACTGCTGATGCTGGGGTAAAGGGACTTTTCAGTCTCATTCGAGCAGGATAAACAAGGTAAAATTCTATTGTATTCTAGGTACTAATATTGAAAGAGGGGCTCTGGAAACCTGCAATGGGACTTCTGGGGGAGGAGAGGGAAGAGGCTAAAAAGAGAGGAAGTAAGAAGAATACTAGAAACATGTGGGAATAAAGTGGGAATAGAAACTACATATATACCTCTCCCTCTCCCTCTCATTCTCTCTCTCTCTCCCTCTCTCCCCCCTCTCTTCTCTTCTCTCTTTCTCACACATGCACTGTTCTTCACATGTCACCGGCTCTCAATAATAAGAATAATAATGCTGATGATGATACCTTGATACCTATGTACGTCCTACGTAACAGACACAGAGTTCTCAGCATGGGCAAAAAAAAAGCCACGCGAATTAGAAAGCAGAACCCTCTTGCACTTCCCTGGGCAAGAAATTGTAAGGCCAGCCACTCATCACTATCAGGTAAACCTGATCAGGTCGCCTGTCAGGTTTATCTGATAGTGTGTGTGTGTGATGATCACGCAGGTAGATCTGACAAGCGGACCTGATCAGGTCTACCTGATACTGTGTGTGCTCATCAAGTATCAGGTAGACCTGAAAGGCGGACGTTTTCAGCCGTACCTGTCAGGTCTACCTGATAGTGTGTGTGCTCATCAAGTATCAGGCAGACCTGACAGGCGGACCTGATCAGGTGTACCTCTCAGGTCTACCTGATAGTGTGTGTGCTCATCAAGTATCAGGTAGAACTGACAGGTGGACTTGATCAGCCGTACCTATCAAGTCTACCTGATAGTGAGTGGCTGGCCTGATACCTCTTAATTAAATTGGTAGATAGGTAGGTAGCTATGTATTAATACTTGTAAAATGTGCCTTGTGGTAGACCTTGCCAAGGACACACGGGTAAATTAGTGTGAATAATTAAATACTGTGAAGAAATTGATTCAAACACACACAAGAAACCAACAAATGTCTTCACCGCTAGCTACTACATATCATCGCGAAAACGAATAAGAGAGAAGGAAGACAGGATAGGAAAAAGCCAGCCGTTCTGAGAACGAACCTCTTCTGTTTCGTATAAAATCTGCCACGGGCGGGTCAATTTGTCTAAAAATATTTCAGTTTATATTCTGGAGGGGATTAGACTACAGAAATATAAGAAAGTTACTATAGAACATAAAAATAAGCATCATTCAATAGGATAAGGAAAGTCGTGTGATGTTCACACCAGATTTTTTTACTTTTTGATTGTTAATGATTTCCTCATATCTTTTTATTTGTTAATGATTGTTACTTAATGATTTCCTCATATTTATTAGAGTGTTTCTTTGGTCTTTAAAGTGTTCTTTGAGATCTATCTTGGCACATCTTTACACATTTTTTTCACATTCTCAAGTTGTTAAACCTGATTTCTACATTGGTACCTCTCCGTTTGACCTAGAGATAAATGAGAACTTGTAGCAAATAGCACTCAGCTGTACTGTTTCATTTTGTTATTTATACATATTGTTCATTTTGTTATTGATACAAATTGTTCATTTTGTTATTGTTACAATTGTCATCCTCAAGGAGGCACTTGAGTGAGTGATATTATTTTCTGTTTTGATAGCTGATAATGGTGTTTTTGTAGGAAATAGGAAGTGTGTTTGTTTAGGATTGGATTGATACACCCATAGGTAGTTTTAATGGTAGATATTTTGACAGTAATACTACTTCGATATTGTTTTGTCTGTAATGACTAATGAAATTGTTCAATGAAGACAGTCAGACATATAATGCCAATAACAAATTTCAACACTGATGATTCTAATGAATTCTAATGATTCTAATGAATCATCAGTTCATCAGTGATGGTCTGAAAGTGTATCGACTGACATGTGTACACGTCGTACCTACCTTAATGTCACCTCACTATTATTTTCTTCTGGAATTTTATCTACTTGAATTTTGAATTAAAAGAGGTGGTCTAGAAAACTGTAAACTGTGGATGTCCAACTAAAGCACTGTTCTAGGGTTGTTGTATTAAGTTGTTAAACCCTTTTGTACTAGGGTTATGTATTGTATTAAATTGTTAAACCCATAAAATATACGAGACCTTGTTTAGACTGCTGATGCTGGGGTAGTAAAGGGACTTTTCAGTCTCATTCGAGCAGGATAAACAAGGTACAATTCTATTGTATTCTACTAATATTGAAAGAGGGGCTCTGGAAACCTGCAATGGAACTTCGCATTCTCAGCTCGATGTCTGACTAAAGCACTACTTGTTGCACTACTTACCAGTTTCAATGATTTTCTCCAGCATGTCCACAGCGACAGAGGCAGGTCCTATCGTGCAGATAATACCGGTAAGACGGACATAGGAGGATTTGTTGTCAATGTCCAGGCCACACAGATGATCCACGAATGTGTTGGCGGCCAGAGCGCGCAGCTGGGAGGGGGGAACATAGCCATCGACCTGCGGAACAAAGAAGAACATGGGAAGCATTGGAGTCAATGGGTAACTTATGAGGAGAATTAAATAGCGTGAAAAATAGACCTTTTAAAAAGTTTAATATATCTGTATAACTGCTAAATTGTGGGTAACTTGTTGCCGAAGGAAGGGTAAAGCCGATGTCGTAGATAGGTATCCCAACTAGCTTTTTTTGATCCATACTCTCTCAGTTGATTGATCAAAAAGAGCTTTTTGGCTCCAAATGCGGATTCTGTCACCAACATAAATGTTTCAATTGACATGAGGAGGGGGAGAGGGGAAGAGGGGGAGAGAGAGAGAGAGAGAGAGAGAGAGAGAGAGGAGAAAGAGAGACTGTAAAGAGGGGGCCTACTTAAAAAGTGAAGTGTATCAAATAGCAATGTCATGAAGTGAGGCATGCCATGACATGAATAATAATCCCGTTTCAATAAACCGGTAATTCATGTCAATCAGTTGAAATGTCGGGAATGAGGTGAAACAGATTTTCAATCAGGTGGGAATGAGAGTTTACCTACTTAGGCAAGGTCACAGATAAATACATACATACATAGTTGTATACTAAGTAACACTATTTTCATTTCCATTCGTTTGTATGTCAAGTATGTACCATGTACCATTTAATAATGATTTAATATAGATTCCCAAAAAGGCTTTTTTTTTGTATTGATGAATACAAATCACATTTCAGAAGGGGAAAAAACCCCCAAGTGTTAAAACTTTGATGGGGATTGACTACAATACATGGACAATACAGATAATAGCCCCAGTAGCCTAATGGAAGTAAAAAGGAAGTCAGCCTAATGTGATCACCCCCATGTGTATGTACATTGGGTATTTGTAAAAGCCTGATAATTTGACGGCATCAGAAACATATCTGAGAACATCTGAGACTTCATTGAAGTCTTTGAAATGACCATTCTCTCTTCCTCCTATGTCTTTTGTGAAAATGTTCAACATTAATTAATTTTCATAGATCATCAAGTTCAAAGATCAAAATCCAAAATAGAAACACCCAAGATACAGTAGACGTCCCCAAAATTCCCCCCCCCCCCCCCCCCCCTCCCATTCACGCGTCCCACAGAACCCGCCTTGGGGTAGGAACTAAAATACACACCGACCGGTCCCTTTATAATATCCACAGTACCAGACAAACCTAACTATCCCTCCCCTTAAATTTCTTCATTCCTACCTCCCCTCCAAAATAACTTCTCCTACTCTCCTCTCACATAACTTCCTCCCAAATACAACCTCCATTCCCGACAAAAGAAGCTCCATAAACACCACCCCTCCCTCCCAGAACTACCCCCAACCTCATACCTACGTCATCACCAGTCATTGATTTTTCTCCCACCCCAAAATCTCCTTGTTCCCCTCCTTTAACTCTCTCCGTCCCATCCAACTACCTTGGAACTCGCCAAGTCCCCACCCCGCATTCCTGAAATATACCCTCCACTTTGTGTGCCTTTATAAATCCGTCATCTCACAGTGTTCCAATAAACTATGATTCAACCTTCAATACCTTTAGCGGCTCAAGTTTAGCCTCCATTAACTTCTAAAATAACCCCCCAAATCACCCTCGAAAAATCATCTTCTGCCCCCAAAAAGAATACCACCCATTTTTCTGTACCTTCTTTCTCCTCTTACCACCTTCTGTACACCTACACACACTAGCGACTGCCTTCAAATTTTATTAGAAACTGCTTCTAGGCCTTTGCCCCTCCATTGTCCTGAAAAATTACCACCCAAATTCTGTATCTCCTACCCAATTTGCGCTGTATGTATTTCCTACCCAATCACCCTAAAAAAAAATACCGTTCCCTTCCTATACCCTTGCCCCTCTCCCCCCAATAAAAAAAATCCCCCGTACTTTTTTACCCCTCTGTCGTTCTACCACCCCACTTATTCCCCCCTCCTCTTCTTTACCCGGGTGAGTACGAAAATAATGAAAAATAACTTTCTCTCTCTCTCTCCGCATGCACGAATGTATTTTTCCCCCATTATTATTCTTTTTTCCCCACTTTCTTTTGTTCCCTCTCCCATTATTCGTTCTGTCCCCGGTTATTCCGCGCACCACAAAAACATTCGTTTTTCTCTCCCTCCTCCCCCCTCGGTAAAAGTGCAACCTTCGCCGTCAGTCGCGCGAGAGAAGGCAAGAGGGAATTCCCCGTAGATTTTTCACTTTTTGGGATTTCGGGCGACCGAGTGGAAATTTCAGTCCAGTTTTAAAAATAGTCCACGCCGCTCTGGAACAAAAATAGTCTGTTTGGAGGAGAGATTTGACGGGACCTCTTTTAGCTCAAGAAGACAGGATTTGATATCAGTTCGAGAGATCTCCCGCCGAAAATAAGGGGATTATCAGCTTTGCCTGAAGATAAACATGTAAGTAAATCTATTTTGCGTTATTTTTGAAAATGTACTCAGTTCGAGAGATCTCCCGCCGAAAATAAGGGGATTATCAGCTTTGCCTGAAGATAAACATGTAAGTAAATCTATTTTGCGTTATTTCAAATTCAAGTTTTTCCTTACTTTTTGAAAATGTATGATTTTTTTTTTCTTTTTTAATATTTTCAAAATGAATTTGAAATACTTGAAATATATCTAGATAATTTATTTATAAATGTATCCTACTACATTTCAACATAATGAAGTATCTATAGAAATTTTCCGAAAAACAAAACTTGTAGGTAGATTTAGTTGACATTGATAAATGTAGATAAAAGAATAACAATGTTGTGGGTCCACAAATAAAATATGCTATCTCCAGCTTTCAACTTGAAATATATAAATGTTCTGCTATTTTAATAAAAATTTTGGACTCTCCATTTAGGGACATTTTACACACTGTCATTTTCATTCAAGAACTTTTCTTTTCTATTCTATAAAATACTGACTAGGTATTAGGTACTTCATAGTTGAGTCATGCTTTGAATTTAAATTTAAATTGTTCAAATAAATAACAAGAACCTGCGTTTAAGTATAATATGATTAGTTGATTAGCCTTATCATATAGTTTAATGGAATAATAAAAATTTAACATTAAGGAGAACAAGAAGCTAGAAATTTATTCATTTGAAGTTGTAGTTGTTTTTAGGAGGTTTGATAGAGGGAACTGTAACTACAAACGAAACTAATCTGGTTAGGATAAAATACCCTCCCCATTTGGGAATCGAACACGCGACCTACCAATATTGTCCTTAAAATCCCAGATATTCACACACGAAAACCAGCTTAAGGACCACTAATATCCCGTCGAAATCCCCGGAATTCACAAGCAAAAACCGCCTTAAGGTCCACTAAAGTGACCTAAAACAAACCCATTCTTGCTCCCATTAAAATTCGCACAAAACGGCTGTCTATTTGGAGACAGCAATAGCTCGGTGACAGTTGAACTTGAGACCACTAACTGAGGACCCAGGACCCATTGAACTGATTAAAGTGATAAGAGTAGACATAGGGGGAAAGAAATTAAGAGGGAGGAGGAGGGAGAGGGAGGGAGGGAGAGGGAGGGAGGGAGAGAGAAAGGGAAAGAAAGAATAAAGGTTTCATTGTGACTTAAAATCAACAATTATTTAAAATTAATTGGGACCATTAGTCCAGAAATCAATGGCCAAACGGACAACTCAATAAGAAATAAAGGCAAATTGGCGATAAGAAAATACATTACTCACCATTCTTTTGTTTGCATGAAGAAATGAGTTAGAACAAGTACCTAACTATCTATCTAGCTAGTTGACTCACACATGAAGGAAAATCCCAAGTTAAATTTCCTCTGATATTAACCTTTTCTCTTCTGTTCCTGTTCACAGATTACTGATTCAAATTGTCCAAGACCGGCCTAAAAGAAACTGGGAATACAAAGCAGCAAATTGGCGATAAGAAAATACATTACTCACCATTCTTT
Organism: Diaphorina citri; assembly: GCF_000475195.1. Taxonomy (NCBI): domain Eukaryota; kingdom Metazoa; phylum Arthropoda; class Insecta; order Hemiptera; family Psyllidae; genus Diaphorina; species Diaphorina citri. Next base: position 38,364 of record NW_007379261.1, on the reverse strand, counting down.
TGTTTGCATGAAGAAATGAGTTAGAACAAGTACCTAACTATCTATCTATCTAGCTAGTTGACTCACACATCAAGGAAAATCCCAAGTCAAATTTCCTCTGATATTAACCTTTTCTCTTCTGTTCCTGTTCACAGATTACTAATTCAAATTGTCCAAGACCGGCCTAAAAGAAACTGGGAATACAAAGCAAGGTTCAGTCGGAAAGCACCTACTGGAAGCACAGGGTATCATATCTACAAGGGTCCCAGATCGGAAACAGAGAAAAGCTGACCATACAACTGACTACAGGAGATCTCTCAAGCTTTAAAAGCTGAGATAAACAAACAAATGTATCATATCTACAAGGGTCCCAGATCGGAAACAGAGAAAAGCTGACCATACAACTGACTACAGGAGATCTCTCAAGCTTTAAAAGCTTAGATAAACAAGCAAACAATCCATTCCCCGGACACCATCTTTTCAGATACCAAGAGGTATCTTCTGGGAGCAGAAAAGGAAAAGACATTTGAGAAGAAAACACGTCTAAATCTCACGTCAACAACTACCTAATAAAACCAAACTTCACACAAGAAACAATCCCCTAATAAGCAACACCTAACAAAACTTCACGGAGAAAATCAATCCCCTCTAAATCAATACTTTCCCACCCACGTCCCCCACCCAGCCGTCAAAATTAAACCCCTCAACTCCCAATCCCCTCACAGCATGGAGGAGGACGAGGATGATCACAAGATGATCATCAACGCCATCGACAATCTCAAGGATACAGGAGACATGGGTGACTCTCTGGACGATCTTATCAACGATGAGCAACTTCCAAAATCTCTTATTATTACCAATTTGAACCCCGACCTCTTCAAAGACGACGCTCTCAAGGAACAAATAGAAACCCTCCTGTCCCAGTTCGGCAAACCCAAATCGTTCCAATATCTGAAAAGTTTCCGACGCATGCGCGTGAATATGAGCAACTTCCAAAATCTCTTATTATTACCAATTTGAACCCCGACCTCTTCAAAGACGACGCTCTCAAGGAACAAATAGAAACCCTTCTGTCCCAGTTCGGCAAACCCAAATCGTTCCAATATCTGAAAAGTTTCCGACGCATGCGCGTGAACTACGAATCCTCGGCGGCCGCTGCTAAAGCTCGCATTAACCTCCACCAGAGTGTGTTCGCGTCGAGTAAGATAAACGTCTACTTCGTACAGCCTATGACACCGTTTGATTCGGCCGACCAACACCTGCAGCCTCCGGCCCCGACCAAACAGTTCCTCATCTCCCCACCCTCCTCGCCGCCTGTCGGGTGGGAGCCCCGCCCTGAGAGTGAGCCACTGGTCAACTACGACCTCCTGGCGGCCATAGCTAGTCTGACACCCGGCCTCAGCCATGAGCTGCATGCACCATCTGAGAGTCAGCCGGGGATTGTAGTGCATGTATGTGAGGATGGGGCCATGGTGGGCACTAAACGAATCATGCAGACGGCCTGTCCCCCGACAAAACCCTAAAGTGGAGACAATTTTAGGAAGGAAAACGGGAGAGATAGGGAGCTAAGTGGAAACTTGAATAATTGAGTCATGTTTAAGGTCAAATTCATACTTGTGGAAAAAATTCTCTTAGGACTGTCATTATTGGGGGAAAAATTTGTCTCACATTGTGGCTCAGAACAGGATTAGACCCAAAATTTTTAAATCAAATCAATAAGGAAAGTTCTGAAGGAAAAGAATTTATTGATGGTCAAGTTGCTTAGCTCTGAATTCTCCCCCTGAATTTGTCTGGGGGTCATTTCATGAAGGTGAACTCTGTGCTTTTATTTTTTGCACATGTTTTGTATCCAACAAATACAAGAAAAACTGTCTCGGCCGTTATTACTGATAAGAACTGTTACGTCTTAGCTGATCCGGTGTTTAGGTAAAGATTTCAGGTCTCACTGTTGGTGTCTCTCTGGTTTTCGTGTGTGAATATCTGGGATTTTAAGGACAATATTGGATTGTGTTAGATTTCAAATCTTGAGAAGTAGCTTCTGTTGTTTTTAAATCTTAAAAGTTCTTGTTTTGTGTTTGAAAAGTGAGCTTTAAGGAGCAGCTATGATAATATTCCTTCTTCTCAACGTCCTTAGGTATACGGTCAGCAAGGTAAGAATTCAACAATAATTCTTGAATCTAAGGCCAGACACTATCAGGTAGACCTGACAGGTACGGCTGAAAAGGTCTGTCTGTCAGGTCTAACTTATAACTGATGCGCACACACACTATCAGGTAGACCTGATCAGTGGCTAGCCTAAGTAAAGAACAAACCTCAATGTATCTAGAACAATAAAAAAAATACACAAATACTATGTAGCCCCTTTAAGCTCTGTACTTTGTCATGTTATAAGTTATAAGTACATATATCTAAGTGCCTATACTCTAACAATGAAACTAGGTAATAACTAATCAAGTACGCAACTAGGTGTGTACTGTGTAAAATTATCGACATTCAAAGTCATTTCTAAAGGTTTATCAATAACAAGGAAGCTAACTGCTAGCGCATTGATTAATACATACCTAATACCTATTTGAGTTTGGTCTTCTTTTGCTCTAAGGAGTCTAAGGTATTTTGAGGAACGCAAGCTCCCGGACTATTAAATTTTTCTCTCAAATTTAGTAACTTTTCTACCGGTTGGCAATCCTGCATTCGTATAATATTCAAATTTTATAACCTCAAAAAATTCAAATTGAAATTTTTTTAATCAACAAGTTGAGTTGATTTGGACAGAAGTGGTTCTGTAATCAATTCTTATTTAATTAAAATTTCGACATTAATTGCCGATTTTAAAGGAAATCCGTGTTTTATTTTAAATATCCAACGTATTTAATTCATCTGAACAATGGAGGTAAGACATTTTTGCTGATTTTTTTTGGTAGTAATGACTAGTTTCTGCTGACTACTTTTGCCATTGGGAAGTTCTTGGGTTGTACTGTCTGACATTGCTTGACCTTTTTTGCAATCAGGACTACTACTCCTTGACCGGGTTCATTGGCATTAAACTTCTAATATTACACCTTTCCTATGCAATCCTGGTCATGAATTCCTCATTATTAGACACCTACTTATGCTCTTTTTCTTAAATTCTCTGAACTAAACTGGGTCTTTCACTGCCCAGGATTTGACACTTGGCAAAAATGAGGTGCCTCAGCCTTCCTCTGTGTAAAATGAAATTAGTACCTAGATTCCCCTCATCTATGCTTATTGAAAGTTATTAAAAGAAAGTAAGGTACTTACCCATAACAATCAGAGACTTTGTTGTTTGTCCTATACTTATTCCAGTAGTTTTGTTTAAAAAAAAAAAAAAAAAAAAAAAAAAAAAAATCTACCCAAGTACCTACTTTTAATTGGAAATTGGATAAAGATTAAGACTCCCTAAATTTGCCACTGAGGCAAATGGGTAGTCAAGAATGTTAAGAGAGTATGAATGTAGTACTTAAGGTACCCACTACTCAACCCTAACTGGGTACCTTCTTTATTAGTGTGGCCTTGATAGGTATTCAAAATTTCAAATCCATAACAAGTAGGTACCTAGGTAGGTATCCCTTATCTTCTCATATGAATGTTTAATTCAAAATTTTAAATGATACACAACACATATTTATTTATATCAAATATTGTGTTTTCATTTTAGGGAAGTACCTACATAAGTATGTAGGTACTTACCTACCTCAAAAATTTATAGCAGAAAAAAAAGCTTCATTTTTGGAGGGGTGAAATATAAATACCTAATTTAACAGGGTACTAGTACTTAGATATGATAATAATCTGCCAAAAATCCAAGTGAATTAGGTTTTAATGTCCACTCACACTTGTCTGTCATGGATATATTTTGCTACCTTATATCTATAGCTTGTTCCATATTCTCTATTTTACAATGTACCTATCAAATGCATGACAGCATACTTATACAGCACAGATACAGTTTGTTGATGGACTTTAACTGTGCTGGATAACTATTTTACAATGTACCTATCAAATGCATGACAGCATACTTATACAGCACAGATACAGTTTGTTGATGGACTTTAACTGTGCTGGATATGTGTTCTGTTGTACGTACATTTGTTCCAGAACGGAAGTTCTTAATACGGAACAAGCTTGACATAAGGTGACAGAATGTATCAGAGTTGGATAAATGTATGTGAACCTTCACATTATTTGGAAGATACAGGATACACGGAGGAAGTGTGTGTGGACCTTTACCTACATTACATTATCTAGCAGATACAACATAGGTACACAAATACTGAAGTTGATAAAGACACAGAAAGTATAGTTACCATCTGGAAAGCAAAAAAGCCAAAAACAGGTTGTAGTACCTAAGTACTGAAGCAAGTACATATTTTGCTTTTCAGTAGCATAACTGCCAGTGCCACTACCAAGTTCCCTTGAGATTTCAAGTGTTTACTGACTTTATAAGCAAAGAAGAGATGTCAAATCAATGACCTGGGGAGTCAAAGATTTAGAACTGGAATAAGTATAGGACAAACAACAAAGTCTCTGATTGTTATGGGTAAGTACCTTACTTTCTTTTAATAACTTTCAATAAGCATAGATGAGGGGAATCTAGGTACTAATTTCATTTTACACAGAGGAAGGCTGAGGCACCTCATTTTTGCCAAGTGTCAAATCCTGGGCAGTGAAAGACCCAGTTTAGTTCAGAGAATTTAAGAAAAAGAGCATAAGTAGGTGTCTAATAATGAGGAATTCATGACCAGGATTGCATAGGAAAGGTGTAATATTAGAAGTTTAATGCCAATGAACCCGGTCAAGGAGTAGTGGCCCGGGTTGTTAATTTTTTAGTCGTCTTTTTATTTTCCTATTTGATTGGACTCCCCTTGATTTCGACCGCCCCTGTGATCACATTTGCCCAACCTAATAACTGACTGCTGACAACTACCTACATCTGAAAAGATTTGAGTTTTTGAGTACCCTATAGCTAGGTGCCTAGATAACATCAGGAACTTGTCAGTTTAGTGATTTTCTTTCCTGTTTACCGCTCAGTAATTCAGTTTCATTTTGTGATTAAAAGTAAATTATTAACAAAAAAAAAAAATATTTTTTTACGATTTATAAAAAATATTTATCAACTAGCATATAGGTACCTATACCTAGCTCTATATTCTTATTAATAAGATAAAGAATAGGTATTGTTCTTTTCATAACAATAATTGCCCTAAGTTTCTCTAGTTCCATATTTAACATTATATAAATTTATTTATTTTTCACAGTTGAATCAAGTGATAATTTGGACTTAATTAAGTAATTAAAATCGAAAGGACTTCTCTAATATTATGTTTGTGGACAGAGTTGTCTCGGTAAGTACAACTAGTAGTACCTATTACCTACAATAGATAAATAAATTATCTACTTACGTAGGTACTTACCTAATATTACCTATGTACCAGTAATAGCTATTTACCTATGAAGTTGTCACCAACTTACCTATGATGGAAGGTTCATATAATATCTACCTACCTACTTACCAAAATAGACGGAAAGGCCCCTTAATACGAAGCCAAAATTGGGTGCTTTAGTAGTTAGTAGTACCTACGTAGGTAAGTAATCATAGGAATATTAACCCGGCCTAATTTGCGAAAGCTCAAAGGACATCCTGTGCCCGGGAAAAAAATCATATCATAATAAACGCCCAACATGGTTTCAAGTTATGCAAAGTGCCATGCTTTTTGTTCCGCAGCTTTTGATGTTTTTAGTTTTTACAAGGTAACTACCTAACTTACAGGCTACATTATGCTACATACAAGCTCAAAAGCTTTATTTTACCCATGACTTTGGGATTTGTGATAATTTTTTAATGTAGGTACCTCCATACCTACGTATAGGTAATGGGTACAACTTTTACGAAATCGTTCTTATCAGTAGGTTAACAGCTTAGCTTTAGGAACATGCCTTATCAATTTAGGTAGTAGGTACCTACTTATTCCTCATTAGATGTTACCTATAGAATTATAGATATTATTTTTTTATCACTCTTATCAGGAGAGTACCTATTACCCAACTTATACCTACATGGGCCCTTAATTCAAATCTACTTGATTTACTTTAGGAACATGCCTTATCAATTTAGGTACCTACCTACTTATTCCTCATTAGATGTTACCTATAGAATTATAGATATTATTATTTTTTTTTTTTTTTTCACTCTTATCAGGAGAGTACCTATTACCCAACTTATACCTACATTATCTGTCCGTCTGTGGGCCCTTAATCCAAATCTACTTGATTTAAATCGACCTAATTTCGTTAGGTAAAAACCTGCCACTACCTCTACCTACTACCGCTCTAGGTTTTACAATTTTTACATCTAGGGATAACGGAATTAAAGCGACCTACTTTGAGGCGTTTTTCCTGCTACAATTATTTTTCTTGCAATGGCCACATTTTCTCACTATTTCCACAGTCCACGTAAAAACCTGCCACTACCTCTACCTACTACCGCTCTAGGTTTTACAATTTTTACATCTAGGGATAACGGAATTAAAGCGACCTACTTGAGGCGTTTTTCCTGCTACAATTATTTTTCTTGCAATGGCCACATTTTCTCACTATTTCCACAGTCCATCCTATGCAAGTTCACCAGATTAGCCCAAGCTTCAGCCAAATCACGCCGAATTCTTACGCCCAAATACGCCAAACTTACGCCACGCCTAGCCATCTCAGCTCGTAGTATGTCCCTGTCCAACAAAGTACGCAAGTTCCGTGTCACTTTTTACGCAAACTAAAATGCTTTTTCTGTACTTTTCACGCCAGAACGCAACAAAGTACGCAAGTTCCGTGTCACTTTTTACGCAAAAATGCTTTTTCTGTACTTTTTACGCAAAAATGTTTTTTCTGTACTTTTTACGCTGGAATTCAAACTTCATATAACGAAGGTTTCTGTGCATTTTACGCAAGCTTTATCAAAACTTTTCTGTCCCTTTTTACGCCTTCCTAAAGACCTAAAGCATTTTACGCAAGCTTTTTAAAATATTTCTGTAACTTTTTTTTTTTTACGAAATTGTAAACATTTCACGCCACCTTTGTAAACAATTTTTTGATCATTTGCACGCGAGCATTATCAAATATCGTAGGTAGGTTACCTATGTGAGCTATAGGTAGGTACTATTAATTTGACCTTACGTACTTTTCATCTGACTCGGTAAAATTATCGACATTCAAAGTCATTTCTAAAGGTTTATCAATAACAAGGAAGCTAACTGCTAGCGCATTGATTAATACATACCTAATGGTCCTAATACCTATTTGAGTTTGGTCTTCTTTTGCTAGGTATTTTGAGGAACGCAAGCTCCCGGACTATTAAATTTTTCTCTCAAATTTAGTAACTTTTCTACCGGTTGGCACGCCTGCATTCGTATAATATTCAAATTTTATAACCTCAAAAAATTCAAAATTTTTCACGCCACCTTTGTAAACAATTTTTTGATCATTTGCACGCGAGCATTATCAAATATCGTAGGTAGGTTACCTATGTGAGCTATAGTATAGGTAGGTACTATTAATTTGACCTTATACGTAGCGGTCAGCAAGGTAAGAATTCAACAATAATTCTTGAATCTAAGGCCAGACACTATCAGGTAGACCTGACAGGTACGGCTGAAAAGGTCCGTCTGTCAGGTCTAACTTATAACTGATGCGCACACACACTATCAGGTAGACCTGATCAGGTGTACCTGTCATCAGGTGTACCTGTCATCAGGTCTACCTGGTAGTGAGTGGCTAGCCTAAGTAAAGAACAAACCTCAATGTATCTAGAACAATAAAAAAATTACACAAATACTATGCAGCCCCTTTAAGCTCTGTACTTTGTCATGTTATAAGTACATAAAGTACATATATCTAAGTGCCTATACTCTAACAATGAAACTAGGTAATGAACTAATCAAGTACCTAACTAGGTGTGTACCGTGTACCTATCTGTTCGATTTTGGAAGATGGTAACAGGTATTGAACAACCTTGATAATTGAAACTGTCTTCTGAATAGTCACACTAGATAAGGACATCATAAGAAAGGTTGCATCAGTTGGTGAAATAAGAGTCAATGCTCTAAGAATTTCAAAATTTGTTAGAATGTAATTGAAACACTTTGAAACCATCACTGATGAACTGATGATTCATTAGAGCCATCAGTGTTGAAATTTTGTTATTGGCATTATATGTCTGACTGTTTTCATTGAACAATTTCATTACAGACAAAACAATATAGAAGTAGTATTACTGTCAAAATACCTACCAATAAAACTACCTATGGGTGTATCAATCCAATCCTAAACAAACACACTTACTGTTTCCTACAAAAACACCATTATCAGCTATCAAAACAGAAAATATCACTCACTCAAGTGCCTCCTTGAGGATGACAATTGTAACAACAATAACAAAATGAACAATTTGTAGCAATAACAAAATGAAACAGTACAGCTGAGTGGTGTTTGCTACAAGTTCTCATTTATCTCTAGGTCAAACGGAGATGTACCTATGTATGTAGAAATCAGGTTTAACAACTTGAGAATGTGAAAAAAATGTGTAAAGATGTGCCAAGATAGATCTCAAAGAACACTTAAAGACCAAAGAAACACTCTAATAAATATGAGGAAATCATTAACAATCATTAACAAATAAAAAGATATGAGGAAATCATTAACAATCAAAAAGTAAAAAAAAGTGCCAGTAAAAAAGTACTGGTGGTAATTTATTTATAACTTTTGTGTTATTTATTAATCAAAAAAGTTAATAAATAAATTCTTTGTTCCTTTAGGAACAGATTTTATTTTTTATTTAATGGATAGGAAAATCTTTAATTATTACCTTCTTATTTTGTTCAAATAAAAATTTCAATTTTATTTTAGAGTAAAAAAATATTTTTTTTGTACCTACCTACTTACTTATTATTGGTATTATTTCAGTAATTTTTCAAATGTTTTCTTCAGCTTTTCAAATTTGGCCAACTTGTTAACGTTTTTACTTTCCAATACGATAGTTAATTTTACTTTTTACTTTCTATTACAATAATTATTTTTACTTTCTATTATGATATATCAAGGATTATTGTTTTCAAAACAAAAACCATATGATGAGATATGGATTAGAACTTGAATGACGTCGGGACAGAGGTTGCCTGTATGTGTTAACTCAGAATGTATACTGGTGTGGTGTACCTTGATATGGTGAATGGTGTTATTCATATGCTAGAGACTATGTACATATGTATGTGTGTTTATGTATATGTATGTGAGACTATGTACATATCTATGTGTGTCTATATACATATGTACTGCACTGTACATTACATATGTACTACACTGTACATGCTGAGAATATCAAATGTGTTGCCGGAGGTATTCAGTCTGTGGGCACTGTTGGGATTTGGTGGGCCAGTGATGGTATGTAGTTTAATTTGGAGTTTCTGACTTGTTGCCAGAGGTATTCAGTCTGTGGGCACTGTTGGGATTTGGTGGGCCAGTGATGGTATGTAGTTTAATTTGGAGTTTCTGACTTGTGTGTTGTTTGTTATGTGAGTTTAGAATAGTATGTACCTTGTTTGTCCTGTCTGAATAGTAGTTTGGTGGTCTATTAAGTAATTTTGAGACACCAACTGCGAAGTGACCAGTCTTTCAATAGACTGCTTCTGTGGTTCATAAGCATGTCGTTTGAGAGCATTAAAGTTGGTGTCTCGAACTTGCACTTGTGTCAATTTTTTTTTGTATAGGGGGGGAGTGGGGGGCTTCCTACTTTTGAAACCGCTGAAAACTTGTCAACATGCTACTGTGTTAATGAAATATGCTGGATCTTGAGATTCTTAAGAACCCCTGGAAAGTTCTAAAATTTGAACTAGGTATTATAGGTACATACATACATACATTAGGTAAACATGAATGTGTTCATATAAATACTGTACAAACTTATGTACAACCATCTAAATAGGTAAATACTTATAGGTATTTACGGCATGTACTGTGATGGGACTTGGTAGACCTGTGCATGAGCCCTACAAGGCCCTACACTTGAATTTAGACCACGCTACGCCACTGCTTGTGTGTTGTTTGTTATGTGAGTTTAGAATATAGTATGTACCTTGTTTGTCCCGTCTGAATAGTAGTTTGGTGGTCTATTAAGTAATTTTGAGACACCTACTGCGAAGTGACCACAGTCTTTCAATAGACTGCTTCTGTAGTCCATAAGCATTAAAGTTTGTGTCTCAAATTACCTCACTCAGTTTTACTTTCAATTATTATTTTTTTTTTGATACCTACCTAGGTATTTTCCCTTTTTTTTACTCAAGACATGAAAAAGAGAACAGCGTCCCACTTTGATAACCGCTGAAAACTTGTCAACATGCTACTGTGTTAATGGAATATGCTGGATCTTGAGATTCTTAAGAACCCCTGGAAAGTTCTAAAATTTGAACTAGGTATAGGTACATACATACATTGGGTAAACATGAATATGTTCATATAAATACTGTACAAACATATGTACAACCATCTAAATAGGTAAATACTTAGGTATTTACAGAAGGTATTGAGTACAGTCATGGTATTAATTTTATTCATGTACATATAGGTACTGTATCATACGATGACGTCACTATAAGTTCAGGTTTCTGTGTTTTGCAAAATGTGTTTGAAGTGTACTGGGTGGGTAGTAAATGTGGTGCCTATTCATGTTTCAAAGATTTTTAAAGTGGGAGAAATTAAAATATGGTATTAATTTTATTCATGTACATATAGGTACTGTATCATACGATGACGTCACTATAAGTTCAGGTTTCTGTGTTTTGCAAAATGTAAAAGTTTGATTCATGTTTGAAGTGTACTGGGTGGTCTGGGTGGGTAGTAAATGTGGTGCCTATTCCAGGAGGAAAATGAGGTCATGTTTCAAAGATTTTTAAAGTGGGAGAAATTAAAACACCCTGTTGAATGTTTCTACATTTCTTGTTGAAATTAAACACCTTATTACTTTGAAGTTGATACTTTAATAATAATTATTATGAAAATAATATTGTAATATGTAGGTACCTACTACCTACCTAAAAAAAAGGCTAGCCTAGTTAGCTTGGAGGGTAGCGCTTCTGCCTCTTAAGCGCTAGGTCGCGTGTTCGATTTCCAAATGGGGAGGGTATTTTATCCTAACCAGACCTAACCAGATTAGTTTCGTTTGTAGTTTCAGTTCCCTCTATCAAACCTTCTAAAAACAACAACCACAACAACAACTTCAAATGAATAAATTTCTAGCTTCTTGTTCTCCTTAATGTTAAATTTTTATTATTCCATTAAACTATATGATGATAAGGCTAATCAACTAATCATATACTTAAACGCAGGTTCTTATTATTTATTTGAACAATTTAAATTTTAATTCAAAGCATGTGACTCATCCATGATGTACCTAATACTTAGTCACTCTAGTCTAGTCAGTCTTTTACATACATAGGTAAAGGTAAGGTATAAATTTAATATTTATAGAATAGAAAAGAAAGGGGAGTCCAATCAAATAGGAAAATAAAAAGACGACTAAAAAATTAACAACCCGGGCCGTGCCTTACAAAAAAAAACGGACCTAAAAGCAAAAGCGAACAAAATTACCGAGACTAAAATCAAAAAGTAAAAACTGACAAAATTGATGGTCCTAAACAACCTAGACTGACACAATTTTCAGCCCTTAAAAAATAAATAAAATAAAACAACCTGATAAAAACTGTCTCGGCCGTTATTACTGATAAGAACTGTTACGTCTTAGCTGATCCGGTGTTTAGGTAAAGATTTCAGGTCTCACTGTTGATGTCTCGTATAATGAATGGTTATTGTTTTTAAAAATATTATCACAAATAACCAGGACTGGCTTTATCAACCCACTAGGTGAGGACTTTTAGGGCTCATTGAGGTTTGACAGAGGGAACTGTAAGTACTGTAACGGCTAAGGTCTTATAGCCCCGAAAACGGAGAGAGGGAGAAAGTTAACCGTTCCTAGAATGAACCTTCAAAAAGTGTGGAAAGGGTAGTGCGAAGTCGTTCGTGGAAGAGGACGCTTCTGACTCTTTAGGCCAGTTCCCTCTTGTCATGAGTTTCACACAATTTTTTCGAATTCTTTATCAACCCACTAGGTGAGGACTTTTAGGGCTCATTGAGGTTTGACAGAGGGAACTGTAAGTACTGTAACGGCTAAGGTCTTATATCCCCGAAAACGGAGAGAGGGAGAAAGTTAACCGTTCCTAGAATGAACCTTCAAAAAGTGTGGAAAGGGTAGTGTGAAGTCGTTCATGGAAGAGGACGCTTTTAACTCTTTAGGCCAGTTCCCTCTTGTCATGAGTTTCACACAATTTTTTCGAATGTCCTGTAGGTAATGTAATTTATGTAATAATGGGACTGTTCCCACAACAGACGACAGGATTTCTTCGACCGACAACTGGGAACGGACCTTTATGGGTACAATTAAACAAAAAAATCAACATTACCTTCTTCGAGGGTGTCATTACATAAAACCAATTCACACTTTACAATTTGCACTTTATGTTTTTGTATTTGTCAGGTACAAAAACATGTGCAAAGTGCAAACAACAAAAGCACAGAGTTCACCTTCATGAAATGACCCCCAGACAAATTCAGGGGGAGAATTTAGAGCTAAGCAACTTGACTAACAAACTGTTCATGGTTTCATGAAATTCTTTTCCTTCAGAACTTTCCTCATTGATTTGATTTAAAAATTTTGGGTCTAATCCTGTTCTGAGCCACAATGTGAGACAAATTTCCCCCCAATAATTGAAGTCTTGCGTAAAAAGTGACACGGAACTTGCGTACTTTGTTGCGTTCTGGCGTGAAAAGTACAGAAAAAGCATTTTAGTTTGCGTAAAAAGTGACACGGAACTTGCGTACTTTGTTGCGTTCTGGCGTGAAAAGTACAGAAAAAGCATTTTAGTTTGCGTAAAAAGTGACACGGAACTTGCGTACTTTGTTGCGTTCTGGCGTGAAAAGTACAGAAAAAGCATTTTAGTTTGCGTAAAAAGTGACACGGAACTTGCGTACTTTGTTGCGTTCTGGCGTGAAAAGTACAGAAAAAGCATTTTAGTTTGCGTAAAAAGTGACACGGAACTTGCGTACTTTGTTGGACAGGGACATACTACGAGCTGAGATGGCTAGGCGTGGCGTAAGTTTGGCGTATTTGGGCGTAAGAATTCGGCGTGATTTGGCTGAAGCTTGGGCTAATCTGGTGAACTTGCATAGGGTGGACTGTGGAAATAGTGAGAAAATGTGGCCATTGCAAGAAAAATAATTGTAGCAGGAAAAACGCCTCAAAGTAGGTCGCTTTAATTCCGTTATCCCTAGATGTAAAAATTGTAAAACCTAGAGCGGTAGTAGGTAGAGGTAGTGGCAGGTTTTTACCTAACGAAATTAGGTCGATTTAAATCAAGTAGATTTGGATTAAGGGCCCACAGACGGACAGATAATGTAGGTATAAGTTGGGTAATAGGTACTCTCCTGATAAGAGTGATAAAAAAATAATATCTATAATTCTATAGGTAACATCTAATGAGGAATAAGTAGGTACCTACTACCTAAATTGATAAGGCATGTTCCTAAAGCTAAGCTGTTAACCTACTGATAAGAACGATTTCGTAAAAGTTGTACCCATTACCTATACGTAGGTATGGAGGTACCTACATTAAATTATCAGATTATCACAAATCCCAAAGTCATGGGTAAAATAAAGCTTTTAAAAACATCAAAAGCTGCGGAACAAAAAGCATGGCACTTTGCATAACTTGAAACAATGTTGGGCGTTTTATATGATATTATTTTTTTCCCGGGCACAGGATGTCCTTTGAGCTTTCGTAAATTAGGCCGGGTTAAAATTCCTATGATTACTTACCTACGTAGGTACTATACTAACTACTAAAGCACCTCATTTTTTGGCTTCGTATTAAGGGGCCTTTCCATCTCTTTTGGTAAGTAGGTAGGTAGATATTATGTGAACCTTCTATCATAGGTAAGTTGGTGACAACTTCATAGGTAAATAGCTATTACTGGTACATAGGTAATATTAGGTAAGTACCTACGTAAGTAGATAATTTATTTATTTATTGTAGGTAATAGGTATTACTAGTTGTACTTACCGAGACAACTCTGTCCACAAACATAATATTAGAGAAGTCCTTTCGATTTTAGTTACTTAATTAAGTCCAAATTATCACTTGATTGAACTGTGAAAAATAAATAAATTTAAATGATGTTAAATATGGAACTAGAGAAACTTATGACAATTATTGTTATGAAAAGAATAATACCTATTCTTTATCTTATTAATAAGTATAGAGCTAGGTATAGGTAGGTACCTATATGCTAGTTATACTGTTGATAAATATTTTTTATAAATCGTAAAAAAATATATATTTTTTTTTTATTAATAATAATTTACTTTTAATCACAAAATGAAACTGAATTACTGAGCGGTAAACAGGAAAGAAAATCACTAAACTGACAAGTTCCTGTTATCTAGGCACCTAGCTATAAGGTACTCAAAAACTCAAATCTTTTAAGATGTAGGTAGTTGTCAGTTATTAGTTATTAGGGTTGGGAGTCAACTAGCTAGATAGATAGTTAGGTACTTGTTCTAACTCATTTCTTCATGCAAACAAAAGAATGGTGAGTAATGTATTTTCTTATCGCCAATTTGCCTTTATTTCTTATTGAGTTGTCCGTTTGGCCATTGATTTCTGGGCTAATGGTCCCAATTAATTTTAAATAATGTTGATTCTTTCTTTCCCTTTCTCTCTCTCCCTCCCTCCCTCTCCCTCCTACTCCTCCTCCCTCTTAATTTCTTTCCCCCTATGTCTACTCTTATCACTTTAATGACTTTAATCAGTTCAATGGGTCCTCAGTTAGTGGTCTCAAGTGCAATTGTCACCGAGCTATTGCTGTCTCCAAATAGACAGCCGTTTTGTGCGAATTTTAATGGGAGCAAGAATGGGTTCGTTTTAGGTCACTTTAGTGGACCCTAAGGCGGTTTTTGCGTGTGAATTCCGGGGATTTCGACGGGATATTAGTGGTCCTTAAGCTGGTTTTCGTGTGTGAATATCTGGGATTTTAAGGACAATATTGGATTGTGTTAGATTTCAAATCTTGAGAAGTAGCTTCTGTTGTTTAGTTCTCATTTTGTGTTTGAAAAGTGAGCTTTAAGGAGCAGCTATGATAATATTCCTTCTTCTCAATGTCCTTAGGTAAGGTTGCCTTTTTCCCGGGGGGGGGGGGGAGAAAAAAACGAATGTTTGTGTGGTGCGCGGAATAACCGGGGACAGAACGAAAAATGGGAGAGAGAACAAAGAAAGTGGGGAAAAAAGAATAATAATGGGGGAAAAATACATTCGTGCATGCGGAGAGAGAGAGAAAGTTATTTTTCATCATTTTCGTACTCACCCGGGTAAAGAAGAGGAGGGGGGAATAAGTGGGGTGGTAGAACGACAGAGGGGTAAAAAAGTACGGGGGATATTTTTATTGGGGGGAGAGGGGCAAGGGTATAGGAAGGGGACGGTATTTTTTTAGGGTGATTGGGTAGGAAATACATACAGCGCAAATTGGGTAGGAGATACAGGATTTGGGTGGTAATTTTTCAGGACAATGGAGGAGCAAAGGCCTAGAGGCAGTTTCTAATTTGAAGGCAGTCGCTAGTCTGTGTAGGTGTACAGAAGGTGGTAAGAGGAGAAAGAAGGTACAGAAAAATGGGTAGTATTCTTTGGGGTGGATGGGCAGAAGATGATTTTTCGAGGGTGATTTGGAGGGTTATTTTAGAAGTTAATGGAGGCTAAACTTGAGCCGCTAAAGGTATTGAAGGTTGGATCATAGTTTATTGGAACACTGTGAGATGACGGATTTATAAAGGCACACAAAGTG
Organism: Diaphorina citri; assembly: GCF_000475195.1. Lineage (NCBI taxonomy): Eukaryota > Metazoa > Arthropoda > Insecta > Hemiptera > Psyllidae > Diaphorina > Diaphorina citri. Next base: position 22,437 of record NW_007379261.1, on the reverse strand, counting down.
GAGGGTATATTCAGGAAGGCGGGGTGGGGACTTGGCGAGTTCCAAGGTAGTTGGATGGGACGGAGAGAGATGAAGGAGGGGAACAAGGAGATTTTGGGGTGGGAGAAAAATCAATGACTGGTGATGACGTAGGTATGAGGTTGGGGGTAGTTCTGGGAGGGAGGGGTGGTGTTTATGGAGCTTCTTTTGTCGGGAATGGAGGTTGTATTTGGGAGGAAGTTATGTGAGAGGAGAGTAGGAGAAGTTATTTTGGAGGGGAGGTAGGAATGAAGAAATTTAAGGGGAGGGATAGTTAGGTTTGTCTGGTACTGTGGATATTATAAAGGGACCGGTCGGTGTGTATTTTAGTTCCTACCCCAAGGCGGGTTCTGTGGGACGCGTGAATGGGAGGGGGGGGGGGGGGGGGGGGGTT
>NW_007379261.1:7331-21141 GCF_000475195.1 Diaphorina citri | reverse complement strand
CGTTTTCGAGATATTTTGTTTACAGACAGACAGACAGACACACACACAGACACACCCACGGACCAATGGCTGAAACTTTGGATTTAGGCTCTAGGGACCTCAAAACGTGTTTTGGCACTAAAAACTGACCATCGAAATTTTGACCCGATTACATTACTTTCCTTCCTATAGGATAAGGAAAGTAAAAAGTGCCAGTAAAAAAGTACTGGTGGTAATTTATTTATAACTTTTGTGTTATATTTATTAACCAAAAAAGTTAATAAATAAATTCTATCTTCCTTTAGGAACAGATTTTATTTTTTATTTAATGGATAGGAAAATCTTTAATTATTACCTTCTTATTTTGTTCAAATAAAAATTTCAATTTTATTTTAGAGTAAAAAAATATTTTTTTTGTACCTACCTACTTACTTATTATTGGTATTATTTCAGTAATTTTTCAAATGTTTTCTTCAGCTTTTCAAATTTGGCCAACTTGTTAACGTTTTTACTTTCCAATACGATAGTTAATTTTACTTTTTACTTTCTATTACAATAATTATTTTTACTTTCTATTATGATATATCAAGGATTATTGTTTTCAAAACAAAAACCATATGACGAGATATGGATTAGAACTAGAATGACGTCGGGACAGAGGTTGTATGTGTTAACTCAGAATGTATACTGGTGTGGTGTACCTTGATATGGTGAATGGTGTTATTCATATGCTAGAGACTATGTACATATATGTATGTGTGTTTATGTATATGTATGTGAGACTATGTACATATGTATGTGTGTCTATATACATATTTACTGCACTGTACATGCTGAGAATATCAAATGTGTTGCCATAGCCTCTTCCCTCTCCTCCCCCTCCCTTCTCTCTCCTCCCCTTCCCTTTCCTCTCTCCCCCCTTTTCTCTTATCCCCCACCCTTTCCCCTCCTTCTCCTTCCCTCTCTCCCTCAGACAATTTTACGCATGCCCCTTGTCTGCAATTTTATTTCTTTCAATTCAGGCCTCGTTTACATTTCTTTCGGTTCCAATTTCGTCAGCAAAAAAGTTGAAGGGTCTTCAATATTGAAGCAGGTCAAAAGACCATTTCAGAAGGTTCCAAAGTTAATGGTGGATTACATACGGTGTTCAAAAATTAGACCAAACCTTCATTCCAGTCCATCAAAGGGACTTCGAGGAAACAGGGCATATACTCAAGCCTCAAGCCTACTAAATACGAGCAGTACTCATACACAAAAAGCTTACTCCGAGGCTTAGGTGTAGGGGCAAACAGCCTTAAAGGATGGGTTAAGCTTCTACGAATCTACGAAATCCAGCATAAAGTCCAACTTGTAGTTCGTTCAAGTACATGAGCGATAGAGCATCATCCTTTTGAGAAAACAGATCTCCGAGGAGTCTGAGATCCCATGAAAAGCCAAAATTCCAAAGCCGCCAGCAAGAAGTCAAGAATAACTTGGCCACTGTACAGAATTTCTCACCGAAACATCATCAGCTATTACTTTTTACTTTCTATTACAATAATTATTTTTACTTTCTATTATGATATATCAAGGATTATTGTTTTCAAAACAAAAACCATATGATGAGATATGGATTAGAACTTGAATGACGTCGGGACAGAGGTTGCCATCATCAGCATTATTATTCTTATTATTGAGAGCCGGTGACATGTGAAGAACAGTGCATGTGTGAGAAAGAGAGAAGAGAAGAGAGGGGAGAGAGAGAGAGGGGGAGAGAGGGAGAGGGAGAGAGAGAGGTATGTAGTTTCTATTCCCACTTTATTCCCACATGTTTCTAGTATTCTTCTTACTTCCTCTCTTTTTAGCCTCTTCCCTCTCCTCCCCCTCCCTTCTCTTTCTTCTCTCTCCTCCCTCTCTCTTTTTAGCCTCTCCTTCCTTCCCTCTTCTCTCTCCTCCCCTTCCCTTTCCTCTCCTCCCCCCTTTTCTCTTATCCCCCTCCCTTTTTTCTTCTCCCTCTCCCTTTCCCCTCCTTCTCCTTCCCTCTCTCCCTCAGGCAATTTTACGCATACCCCTTGTCTGCAATTCTATTTCTATCTTTCAATTCAGGCCTCGTTTACATTTCTTTCGGTTCCAATTTCGTCAGCAAAAAAGTTGAAGGGTCTACAACATTGAAGCAGGTCAAAAGACCATTCCAGAAGGTTCCGAAGTTTATGGTGGATTACATACGTTGTTCAAAAAATTTGACCAAACCTTCATTCCAGTCCATTAAAGGGACTTCGAGGAAACAGGGCATCTACTCAAGCCTCATGCCTGCTAATCAGCAAAAAAGTTGAAGGGTCTACAACATTGAAGCAGGTCAAAAGACCATTCCAGAAGGTTCCGAAGTTTATGGTGGATTACATACGGTGTTCCAAAAATTAGACCAAACCTTCAATACCTTCATTCCAGTCCATTAAAGGGACTTCGAGGAAACAGGGCATCTACTCAAGCCTCAAGCCTGTTAAATACGTACGAGCAGTACTCATACCCAAAAATCCCACTCCGAGGCTTAGGTGGAGGGGCAAACAGCCCTAAAGGTTGGGTTAAGCTTATACGAATCTACGAAATCCAGCATAAAGTCCAACTTGTAGTTCGTTCAAGTACATGAGCGATAGAGCATCATCCTTTTGAGAAAACAGATCTCTGAGGAGTCTGAGATCCCATGAAAAGCCAAAATTCCAAAGCCGCCAGCAAGAAGCCGATTCAAAATAACTTGGCCACTGTACAGAATTTCTCACCGAAACATCATCAGCTGACGTGAATTTCGATCAAAACAAAACGAAAAATATCGACGCCCTCCCGCGTACTATCCGTTTTCGATCGTTTTCGTCACACACAACTCAGTATTCGTTGTGCGTTTTTCTCCCCACTTCCCTTTTTCGACCATTTTTCCGTCCCTCTTACGTCGTTTTCCCTTGTTTTTCCCTTTTCTTTTTCCCACAATTCGTTTTCCCAAAGTTATATTTATTTATTTTTTTCCCGAACTATATTTATTTATTTTTCTCAATGTCGACCTCTGTGTGAAAGTCACCGCAGTGAGAAAATTCGGAAATTTAGATATATAAAATTATTATATATTTACTCGTATATATCCGAAAGATATATATCTTCTTCCCCTCCCCGCCTCGTCCTCCTCTCCCGCTGTGAGATATATCGAATGCTTTTCTTGTCAGTACGTTTCGTGTCGCGAGTCAGAGCACTTGGGTTAAGCGCGGTCGACGGATTTTGTCCTCGAAAAGTTTTTCGGTGCCCTCAGTGTCCGCCAGGCTTTGGTCAAGTGAGAGCCATGGTTTGGCCGTCCGGTGATAACGCCTATGTGGATCCTTTGGAGGTAAAAGAAGGGTTTGACCGGAGCCTGAAATGAGATTTTTTCGAGGTCAATTTGTTTTGGAATTATTTCGTTGTTTTTTTTTTTTTTAGGTCGAGTTGTGTTTTGGAGCTTCTTCTCTGGAATGTTTTGGCCCATGTTTTTTTCTTCTTTTTTTCAATGGACCTTAGCCTTACCCCTTTGTGGATCCTTTGGAGGTAAAAGAAGGGTTTGACCGGAGCCTGAAATGAGATTTTTTCGAGGTCAATTTGTTTTGGAATTATTTCGTTTTTTTTTTTTTGAGGTCGAGTTGTGTTTTGGAGCTTTTTCTCTGGAATGTTTTGGCCCATGTTTTTTTCTTCTTTTTTTTTCAATGGACCTTAGCCTTACCCCTCTCTAGTTGGGGTAGGTCGTTATGGAGCAAGTTCTCGAGGATTGGCTTGAGGCCTTGAGGTTTCAGTCAATATTTTTTACCCTTTGTTCATTGGTACTGTCAGATTTGATATTTTGATGAGAGGACAAGAAAAAAAATTCAATTTCACACGTTTCCAACTTCATTTGCCAATATTTATTTTTGTTTTGACAATGGTTTTTTTTTTGGCAAGTTCTTTTTTTCGATTTCAACACGAATGCCGGCTCTAAGTTAGGGTAGGTTGGGGCAATTGCCAAGGTGTTTTCCCAGCATAGAAGTTTGCCCTTGTTTTGTAACTTTCTAAAGTTAATAAAGATGAATGGATAGGGTTTCCTTCCCACCCCCAATCAATTTCAATATTATTATTATTATTGACGTCTACTGTATCTTGGGTGTTTCTATTTTGGATTTTGATCTTTGAACTTGACGATCTAGGAAAATTAATTAAAGTTATTTATTTATTTAAAGTTAAATGTTTTTACAAAAGACAAGCAAGCTACAGAGGGGCAGACAGGGTGGTCATTTCAAAGACTTCAATTAGATGTTCTCGTTTCTGGATGACGCCAACTTTTGAGGCATGTTGTGATGTAGTCTCTTTGTAAGAAAAATGAAACGGAATCCAAAGAATCCAGATTTTTGAGAATAGACCTATTCAATCAGTAATATGGTAATTGACATTCAAATGAATGGAAATTAATATAGTGATACATAGGTACTACATATACACCTATGTAACCTTGCCTAAGTAGGTAAACTCTCATTCCACCTGATGAAAAATTTGAATCACCTTATATTCCCGACACTTCAACTGACTGACAAAAATTACCGGTTTATTGAAACGGAATTTTTATTCATGTCTTGACAGGCTTTGCTTCTCTGTCATGACTCTCATGACATTGCTGTTTGCTTCAATTGTGTCATGAAATACCTACTCTTCACTTTTTAAGTAGGTCCCCTCTTTAGGTCTCTCTCTCTCTCTCCCTCCCTCCCTCCCTCCCTCTCCCCATGTCAATTGAAACACTATTAATAGTACTATTTACAGACTGTAGAAGTGCAGACAAACACTTGCTTATGCGCCTTATGCAACCTAATACTTACTGGAGGGGTCTGCAGTTCCATGTTCGATGACTTTATGCAGACATTATTTTGGTCTATTTTTCAAGGTTTTTGATAAGTCAACTCAACTAGCCTGGGATAGTCCTTATTCATACATAGGTGTGTCGAGAATTTCAAACTAGATAAAACCAACCACAGCAATATCAACCTAACACGGTTAATCTCTGAATAATATAATATCTATTATTTCTGTATACTATCTATTACTTCTGTAACTATCTATGGAATCTTTCAGTAATGGAATATACTTGTTTACTTGTGCAATATTGGTATTCTTATAGGAAAAAATAACCCACTTAGCTAAGTATCTTGTAGGTTATAAAAGCGTTTCTCCATTCGAACATCACTGATAAGGATTCAAGCACACTGATAATCTCGAAAAATAGCTCACGTCAACACAAATACCTACCTATCTGTATGACTTTATGAGATGTATCTACCTATCTTTATTTTATTGGATCCAAGTAGTTTCTCCTCTCTCTCTCTCTCTCTCTCTCTCTCTCTCTCCCCCTCTTCCCCTCTCCCCCTCCTCATGTCAATTGAAACACACTATGAACACTTGCTTATGCCACTTAATGCAACTTACTAAGGGGTCTACAAATTCATGTTTGTTGACTTTATACACTCTTTATTTTGACTCAACTAGGCGATTAGGATGGTCCTTATTCATATATAGGTGTGTCAAGAATTTCAAACTAGATAAAACCAACCACAGCAATATCAACCTAGCACGGTTAATCTCTGAATAATATAATATCTATTATTTCTGTATACTATCTATTACTTCTGTTTCTGTAACTACCTATGGAATCTTTCAGTAATGGAATATACCTGTGCAATACCGGTATTCTTATAGGGAAAAAATTACCCACTCAGCCAAGTATTTAGTAGGTTATAAAAGCATTTCTCTATATCGGAGCATCACTGATAAGGATTCAAGTACACTGATAATCTAGAAAAATAGCTCACGTCAACACAAATACCTGCCTATCTGTATAACTTTATGAGATGTATCTACCTATCTTTATTTTATTGGATCCTCTTAGGAACAGAGTGCAAGTAGATAGCACTCTTCTCTACAGTGAAGACCCCCCGGGTCTGCAGTCTCATGTTGATTTTATGTTGGTGCAAGAAATGGCGCAAGACTTCATGTTAGTGGCAATTTAATGAATTCGCTTGTGGAACCAAAAAGGTCTTTTTGATCAATCAACTGAGATTGTATGGATTAAAAGAAAGCTAGGCATCCTAAGCTTCACGAATCTACGACATCGGCTTTACCCTCCTTTCGGCAAGAAGTTGCCCACAATTTATCAATTAATCAGTTATAGAGAGACGGTAAATTTTTCAAAGTTTTATTCAAGTCATTTTTCACTCAGTTCAAATCAATTCTAATTCAATTCGATTCAATTCTCACTCTATTTAATTCTCCTTGTAAGTTTACTATGTTCTTCTTTGTTCCGCAGGTCGATGGCTATGTTCCCCCCTCCCAGCTGCGCGCTCTGGCCGCCAACACATTCGTGGACCATCTGTGTGGCCTGGACATTGACAACAAATCCTCCTATGTCCGTCTGACCGGTATTATCTGCACCATAGGACCGGCCTCTGTCGCTGTGGACATGCTGGAGAAAATCATTGAAACTGGTAAGTAGTGCAACAAGTAGTGCTTTAGTCAGACATCGAGCTGAGAATAAGAAGTCCCATTGCAGGTTTCCAGAGCCCCTCTTTCAATATTAGTAGAATACAATAGAATTGTACCTTGTTTATCCTGCTCGAATGAGACTGAAAAGTCCCTTTACTACCCCAGCATCAGCAGTCTAAACAAGGTCTCGTATATTTTATGGGTTTAACAATTTAATACAATACAATAGAACCCTAGTACAAAAGGGTTTAACAACTTAATACAACAACCCTAGAACAGTGCTTTAGTTGGACATCCAGCTTAGAAGAAGAAGAAGAAGTCCCATTACAGTTTTCTAGACCCCCTCTTTCAATTCAAAATTCAAGTAGATAAAATTCCAGAAGAAAATAATAGTGAGGTGACATTAAGGTAGGTACGACGTGTACACATGTCAGTCGATTTCGACTGGAAACACGTACCTATAAGTTAAGTAAGATGATGAGATTTTGGTTTGAGAAAAATAGTGTGGACGTATTTCTGTCCCTCGATCACACAAAGTGGATGCTGCTTTAGGCATAGGTACTATTATTCCAATTTCTTCTCTTCCTTTCATCCCTTCTTTTCTCCTGTGTTCCTTACCTTATTCCACTGCCCTCCCAATCCTGGACTATCTCCTATTCTCCTATATTGCTCCTTCCTGGCATCCTACATCCTGTGATGCTCCTGAAATCATGCCATTTTACGCGAAACATTTGGGGAACAATTTGAAACCCATTTGGTGTCGTACGATAAGAATCGAACTCCGACGAGTGTTCCGAGAAACCACGAGAATGTCCGAGCGAACCCGAACCTCCGCATTGCAAGGAACCGAACCTGTACGAAAGCAATGTGCGTCTTATTGAGAAACTAATGGCAACTGGTAAGGGCACTTCTCACGAGAGTTACCCTTCATTCGTTATTTAGATAATAGATAGATACATACTCGTTATTTATTATAAGAGCGCCTCTTGAAGGTACAACTTAAATTCAGACTGCCGGGTTTGTCATTAACTGGTACCCAGACAAATCATGAAAAGGTGGGAGTGGGAGTACAAAAATTTAACCCAGCTTTTTACTCTACAAGAACTTTGATGAGTAACCCGAAATATATGGTGAAATTTATCCAATTTTACAACTAAGCTAACTAGGCTGGCTAAATCCCGAGTTCGTAAACCCCAGCATAAGGATTTTCATATTTTGGTCAAAGATTTTTCAAAATTGAGGTGTTTGTTTTAGTTCCGTAATGGAAGTCTTGTGATATTCACACCAGATTTTTTTTTTTTACTTTCTATTTGAAGATGAAGAAAAAGAGGTGTGATAGAGGGAACTGTAGCTGTGCTAAGGACTTATCATCCCGAAAGCGAAGAGAGAAGGAAGGCTGGATAGATAAAACCTATCTGTTTCACCAGCAAAGGTTTCTTCAAGTGTAGTTGATTCGAAGGGCAAGGTAAATCTTTACCCTTGAGTGTGCCATAAGACACAATGACATTCCCTGACACCCATCCAAATACCAACCACACTGAACGTTACTTAACTTGTGTTCACAGGCGAGCAAGGCAAACATATCAAGATCATCGCCAAGATTGAGAATCATCAGGGAGTGAAAAATCTGGATGAAATCATTGCTGAAGCCGATGGTATTATGGTAGCTAGAGGAGATTTGGGTATTGAAATCCCACCCTGGAAAGTGTTCCTTGCTCAGAAGCAAATGATTGCCAAGTGTAACAAGGTAAAAGAATAGGGGGAACCACAGTTAGCCCAGTGGTGGACAAACAGCTCTAAAAGATGGGTTAATGGGTTAAGCTTCTACGAATCTAGTCCAGCGGTAACGCGCGTGCTTGCCACGCAGAAGGTCCCTGGTTCGATTCGACAGAGTTGGTAAAAAAAAACTAGCTTTGCTTGATCCACGTTAGTTACTTAGGCCGGGGTGTACCCGAGGCGTTTTTTAAAGCATTGTCCACGCTTTAATAATGACTAATGAATGACATTTGTTTCAACAGGTCGGCAAACCCGTGATCTGCGCGACGCAAATGTTAGAGTCGATGATCAAGAAGCCTCGCGCCACCCGGGCCGAGATTTCCGACGTCGCCAATGCTGTCCTGGACGGCGCGGACTGCGTCATGCTGTCGGGAGAGACGGCGAAGGGAGACTACCCTGTGGAGTGTGTACGGGCCATGCATAACACGTGTAAGGAGGCAGAGGCTGCTATCTGGCACACCAAACTGCTGACTGAACTCAAGAGTATGGTGAGTATTACAAAACAATAGAACAATACCCACATGTCTATCGTATAGGCCTGGCTGGAGGACCTTAAACGGTATGGCTGTGGTACCTTAAACAGGGAGACCAGTGTCTTACTGTGGGACTCTAAATAGGGATCAGAACAGAGCAGCCAAACACTAACCAGTCTGGCTAGCTGGAGGTTACAAAGGGTTCACCATGCTTCCAAGCAAAAGTACAGGTCCTCATGATGATTGACTGTGGTTCGGGACGGGCCAAATAATCTTGGCTAGAGACCGTCCCCTCGGTGCAGCTACACCGCTACAGCAACAATAGAACAATATATTATACCAAATAGGACGTTATTTTGGCAAGAAAATTTGGTTTGAAGAGCCAATGTTTTTATTTTTTTATTTAGAGAACTATGTATGTGTATTGTATAACAATGGAGTTATTATCGTACCGAAATCGAAGAGAGAAGGAAGATCTGTTATCTGTTTAGGATAAAATCCCCCCCTAGGCGGGAATCAAACCCTTGACCTAGTGCCAGGCTGGCGTTTTTAGTTTTAATGATGACTGTTTTTGTTTCTCAGCTTCCCCTGCCGATCGACTCGGCACACTCAGTGGCAATCGCCGCAGTTGAGGCCGCCAGCAAGGTATTTGCCGGCGCTATTGTAGTCCTGACGACCACTGGAACGTCGGCCCGTCTCATATCCAAATACCGGCCCAGATGTCCCATCATATCCGTGACCAGATTCCCTCAGGTGGCCAGACAACTACATCTGCACCGCTCTATTATACCACTAGTGTATGAAGGTGAGTGATTTGGCCGAGGGTTTGATTCCCGACGGAGTCATTTTTTAGCTCCACGCTTGGAGTTCGGGGTGCACTTTGCCTCGTGAGGACGATTGACTAACTACTTTAATGGAGTAGCGACCAGTGGCGGCATTACCAGTGTAAAAAGATTGTTGAAATATGGAAATGGATTGAAAAGAATCCAAAAATCACAGGAGAAAAATCTCCGTCAGTCTGTATGCATATCTGTCTGTCACGCTGATATAAACCTGTTGTTGTCATCTTTTTACGAGAAAACGGCTGGACCGATTTTGATGACATTTTTTGTGGTTGTTAAGAACAGTACTGAGGGTGACATAGGCTACTTAAAATTGTCACATTTCATCCTGATTCAAAATGATGGTGGTGGCGCTTCAAAATCTTACACTGCGCTGATCCCGTACAAAGGACGGGTTAACAACTATTCTATACTAATGTTGCGCGCCTTCCCTTTCTTTCCCCTCTAGAGCCCAGCCCAGCGGACTGGCTGCGCGACGTGGACACGCGTGTCGCGCACGGTATCAAGTATGGGCGCGACCGCAAGTTCCTCAACCAGGGTGACCCAGTCATTGTCGTGACCGGATGGAAGAAGGGCGCTGGCTTCACCAACACAGTGAGAATTGTGTACGTGAGTGACAATTTGGACGAATATCTGCACAACTGAGGACACCCTGTAAGAAATGTCCTATAAGCCGGGCACCAGTGAGGGTAGTAATATTCTATGTCCCATCTATCCTTTGAGGTTGGCAATCTAACATGTAATTGAGGCTGGCAGTAAACTAATCTAGAACAGGAGCCACAGTTTTCCAACTGATATTGAGGTCATAGTAATCTACCCTATAACTGAGCAGAGAAACACGTTTACACTGTCATTGAGGGTATAATTAATTGAATCGTTTGTTTAGAATGCATGACACTTTTTTCCCCTTCTTGTTCTCTTTTCTTCTGGGTTTAGACTGCCAAGAAAAAATCGTCTTTCCAACCTTAGAACTTACGAGTATAAGCTAGACTGTGATGATTTCAAAGTTCGATTCCCACATTAGACAGGTTTTTATTACTCTTAAAATTGTAAATCAATTCCGGCAGTGCAATAGTCCTAAACTGAAATGGACGCGGCACAAAAGGGATCAGGAAGAGACCGTCTTAACATAATAAATAACAGTTCTGAATTCCAAAAATACATTACTTTCCTTCCTATAGGATAAGGAAAGTAAAAAAAGAGACGTTTAAAAATTGTAATGAGATTACAACTCCCATATTTTGTTTTTCAAGTGAGATTGCGTTTAATCTACTACTTACCAACACTAGTTTTAACATTTATTACTACTCATGACTCTCTTTTAACTTTTCTTCTTTCATATTTTCTACTTATTGTACAGTGTTGGTACCCACAAGTCTAGGTCCTAGGTTGCATGTGTGTCCGTTCTAAAAGTATACTTCTTAGTGTTAAAAAATGTTTAAATGCCTTCTAATGAAAAAAATATCCAGCTGTTGGTCTTATTCGGAAGGGCAGGGCAAATGAAGGCCGTATTTTCGTTGTGAAATCATAACCGAGTTATCCTTAGTACAGGTTAGTTATACGGAATGAGAAGTGATCTGTAATTCCAGATTCCAATTTCCATTATTATTAATTAGATTCATATTAGACACCCAAATTAGATAATGGCTTACCTTATTTTCTATTTGACTAGGGTTCTTAGTTGGGGATTATAGCAAATCCGGGGATTCCATGCAAAATCCGAAATTAGATTTAGTAGGTAGGTACGCATTTATCTAATTTCAGTCCAAGATTTACAAGAAGTCCAATATTTTCCAATATTTAATTATGTATGTATGTATTTACAAGAAGTCCAAGATTTTTACAGATAACTCGGTTTTGATTCCATAAGAAAAATACCTACACACCCTTAAACAATCTTGTAAGCCCCCGTTTCTGCTTATGTTTAAGTTTTTACACGTTGATGTAATCTTTTGTTTAGTTTTAGACGTTTAGATTCTTTATACCCCATACGAGTAAATTCTTGACAAAATACAATATTGTTGATAACCTAGCGAGAGATTTATATATTTCTTAAAACATAAATTGTGTTATCCTTTCATAGTTAATTTGTCTGTGGTCTGTGATTTCGTAAGAAAAGAGACACAATTTTGAATCTCAGCCTCAGGTTTAACTGTAATATATCTTGTCTCGAAATCAAAGAGAGATAGAAAAGGATAGGAGAAAGCCAGTCGTTCCTAGAACGAACCTTATCACCTCAGAATAAAGTCCGCCCCGGGCGGGAATCGAACCCGCGACCTAGCGCTTACAAGGCAGACTCGCTACGCCCCACGGAAACTAGGCTGGTTGGAAAAACCTTTGAAAACGTTGTTTGACTAACATTTTAGCGAAGTGCAAGGTTGACGGCAGCCTAGTTAGTTTGGAGTTTAAGCGCTAGGTTTTTAGTTCGACTCCCGTCTCGAGCGAATTTTATCCCGAGATAGAGATAAGGTTGGTTCTCGGAAAGGCTGGCTTTCTCGTATCCTGCCCTCTCCTATTCAATTTCAGGAGTTCAGGACGTGAAGACCTTCGTGATTATACAGTTTTCACTATCAAATACTTGGATATCCTAAACCTTAGCCCGTGTTCGGTATATTATTATTTTTCATAGCTACATTAGCTACTTTGCAAAAGGTACCTATGATGTAAAATTTGCAATGTCTAAATATTTGCAATGTTGTGTGAATGTGAACATGAATAATAATCTCAGAGTAAGATTCTTACTCTGAGATAATAATATTGGACTTTTAGGAACAGGCCCCCTGAATAACTTGTAGGCTTCACTTTTTTGCAAAGATCTTGCGGTATCCACTGCTTTCTGACCTCGAAAAATCTTCACCGTGCGCTGCTGCGCTCTAGCGGGATATCTTTATCACCTGTTGATTATCCGCACCGCAGCCATTTTCTGTAATCAGCTGTCGTCTTTATCTTAGTGTTGGGAATAATCGATTATTTCACATAATCGATTATCAATAATCGATTATAAAAAATAATCGATTAATCGATTATTAATCGATTAATAATCGATTATTCTAATACGTGGAAAAGTCATGAGAAAAGTGCCTTACCAAGGGGGGGGGGGGCACTTCTTGTACTTTTAGCACATCACATTCAACCAGTTAAGACTTAAGTCAGTTAAGTCTAATGACTAATGATAACTGAACTAAGAGCTAAATAATAGCTCATATCGGGGGTCGCTCTGAGCGTTCGCAGGTAGTAAATGACGAAGGTGTGGTGAGGGGGGCCCTCGTGCAACCGAAGGAAAAACCGCCGCTGGCTTTTAGTTTTGGTCTTGTCTGATAATCTTGTATTAAATCTCAAATAACCTTGTTCATTTAATTATAAAAAGTAGTTCCTTCGAAAAAACGAAAATCCGACTTACGGAATTAAATCTGACGCTCTCATATTGCAGTGTGCTTTCTGTCTTTACATCACGTTGTTAGCGTTAGAACGCGTATGTGTAATAGTGTGAGATCACGTTCTTGTAAGCCGGGGCATTTTTTTCTAGTTCAGCGACGACTAATGTGCTTAGGCTGAGTTAAAAAAAAAGGCAAGATTACTTCAGAGTATACACACTTGGAGTCTGGAAATGCGGTCAATAAGATAGCAGGCAATCGAACGCAGGATTACGGTTCGCGCGATCGCCTCCTCGCTCTTTCTTGACGCGTCTTTGCATACGCGTGTTTGTGTAATTCGCAAACGACGCTCCCTCGAACGAGCCCTGTAATCTACACTGCAGTTGCGAGCCGTCGCATACGGCACTCAAGATTCTTGTTTCAATGCGCAGCATAAGAAAACAGTAGTAAACTTAGAGCCCTAGGTTTAGCATTTCTTTGTTCCTTTTGATGCAACCAGGAAGTAATCTAGGACAGGTACTGTACTTTGTAGTGTGTTCATTGCGTGACTAGTTAACGATTAGATACTGCCGAACTTATCCAAACGGGACTAAGCGTACATTTGTTTGAAATTTTCATACAGTAATCAGTAATACATAATACACATAATGTATAAGAATATACTCCAATGTACTTCCTTGTACCTGGCTAGTCGATTATCGTTCGAGGAATAGCATCAATAGCGGGATTTCGTTCTGCTCTTAGTCTATCCTATCTCTTTCAGTCGCGGCCGTGTGTTGAAATGAACTATTACTATTTAAGTGGGACTCCGGACTTACCCTCAGGTTCGCGTCAGTTCGTGAGAGTACTGTAAACACTGGTGGTTTAGTCTATC
>NW_007379261.1:3952-4464 GCF_000475195.1 Diaphorina citri | reverse complement strand
GCTGTAATTCCCTTCCCTCTTCAATTTCGGGAACGCATCAAGACGCCTAGCAGATTACAAGTTCCAGTCTTCAAGACCTCTTAAAAAAAAAAAAAAAAAAAAAAAAAAAAAAAAATATTCGATAGGCTTACTTATACGAGATCACACTTTTGAGTTTTGGGAAGGGACTTTCATAAGTACATAATTATACGTACCTATGTTAGAAACCTCAGTACCTATGTAAAACGATGACTGTCCCTACTAAGGGCGTCATAATATGTGACATGGAAAACAGGATGTGCTGATAAATTCTTGGCAAACAAAATGAAAACCCTGGATTTTTTATAATATTTTTATTATCATTATCTATTAAGAGGGAGAAGGAAAATAGAATCTGTCCAAGTACCTAGATAACTACCTACCTAGTTAACTAGGAAGGAATTTTAATTTTGTTGAGCATATTTAAGTTACTGGCCAATTTAAAGTTGTTTTCTTTTGATATTATGCTGAGGCGCTGAGCACGTCAGATAATC
>NW_007379261.1:0-3816 GCF_000475195.1 Diaphorina citri | reverse complement strand
TAGTGCTTTTGTACCAATGAAACAACTGCTACAATAGTGCCGTAGCATGCCCAATTGCCTGGGTTAATAATAGAACCCTCCTTCCTCGCTTGATAAACTACGCTAAATTTAATGACTTGACTAGGACTCGAACCACCAACCTCCAGATCCAGAGTCCACCGTGCTAATCACTACACCACTGAGTTTGGTTACCTAGTTAGCTATTTCTTACAGAAAGTACCTACCAACTATTAGGTGATATTCTTCGGACAAGGACTCTGTTTACTCTGTTGTAGTCTCTCAATGTAAACTTTCAGTCAGCATGGCAGTAAGGAATAAACACGACCCTTGGTTGTTAGTAGGAACAGAGATACAACCATCACCCATCAGTCAGCAATAAGATAAAACCATGTCGCCACTCTTATATCTTTGTTTTCTTTGAATGTCTTTGTTGTTCTCTATTGGAGGGATTTAGTGAAGGTATATGCATAGGCATTCTAGGAGTATAGATAGTAGGAACAGATAACTTACTTATCAGTCAGCAATAAGATAAAAGTATTACTTATGTCACTTTTATATCTTTGTGTTCTTTGAATGTCTTTGTTGTTCTATTGGAGGGATTTAGTGAAGGTATATGCATAGGCATTCTACTTAGGAGTATAGGTAGTAGGAACAGATACTTACTTACTTAATCAGTCAGCAATAAGATAAAAGCATGATATCACTCTCATATCTTTATTTTCTTTGTTGAAGGTATATGCGTAGTTATTCTAGGAGTACCTACCTAAATATGTACCACGTCTTTTTTTTTATATCAGTATTTTTTTGTGGAGGGTAACTCTTGACGTTAATTTTTTAACACGAAGTGTTTTTTTGGGGGGGATACTTTTAACATGACAAAATTTTGTCATGTTAAAGAGAATCAATCACTCTTTCTTATGTCCTATTTAAAAATACAAGAGTTAAAATTAAATTGATCGATCTGAAAATAGATTTGGATTCTGTCCAAACAGAAAATAGATTTGATTTGTAAAGTAAACAATACTAAAATAGCAACAACACTGACTACGCTGATTCGCTGACTCAGTCATCTTATTTTATTACATTTGTGTTGGCTCATCTTATTCCATGCTGACTAAACATTGTTTGTCTTCAAAGCTACCCATTGTTTTGTCAAATTACTAAATTACTCATTAGACTAGTGTACCTATGTACCTACTTATTTCGTATAAGCTTAACCCGACTTTCAGGGCTATGCCCTTAAATACCTACATCCAAGCCTACATAATACCTAGCACTAATATCTACTTACCTCTAATTAATACATAATTAAGTACATAGGTACCTAATGCCATGAGTTCATTCACAATATAAATAAGACCTTTCTTATCAGAGGCTGAGATTCATCACATGTCATACTAATTAAAAGATGCGTTGAATGCATTTAATTTTTATCAAATTTTTGGTAAGTGGGTTCTTGAAAATAATTTAAACTCAAAAAATTGAAATAATTTATTTCTTTGTGTCGAGATCAAACTTGGAATTGACTTTGTTTGTTCAATAATTGAGGTGTCAGTCTGTCATTGGTGTCATGAACTTGATAAATAATGTAAATGAAATTATATCAATAAGGAGGTGTTATACCTATTAAACTGTTGACATAATGGGACATCTTGTTCCAAGCTGACAGTCTAAATAACGCCCTACTTGGTACATATTAAACTTAATAAAGAGGTATAATATCAATAAAGAGGTGCTAGTAAGCATAATGGGACATCTTGTTCTAAGCTGACAGTCTAAAGTCTAAATAAAGCGGTACTGATATAAAAAAAAGACGTCAATGTGGGACCTCCCTTCTACATTAGCTCTTCTAAAGAAAATAATAATTTTCCATCAGTCCTACATCAATTTACCTTGCTGTTGAACCAATGATCCCGGATTACGAAACCTAGATCTTGACCGCAGTACAGAGAAGAAGAAGAAGAAGACTTAAACTTGCTTATACTTTCATATGTCACTTAAGTGAGTGTGTTTGTACTTAGAGAGCAATTGCCTTGATATCTCTGTTATTGACCACAGATCAATGAGCTGATGTGGTCTAGTGCTTTTATCTCAATGAATCTGGTAACCAAATCTTGTACTGTACTATTAGGTACCTACCTTATTGTATTTATTATTGTCTATCTATCAATCAAAATCTCTTTTCTGACCTACAAGTCCTATAATTCTATTAATATAGGTATTAATCAGTGGCGATCCGTGTATGTAATATTTGTAATGCGGTATTACATTTGTATGTATTTAGCATATTCGATTTCTCAATTTCGGGGCCATAAGTGAGCAGTTAAAATGACATCGCGCTACCTTTCCTCCCGGTGCAACCTTTTTCCTGAAGTAATAAGGTTCGTTCTCAGAACGGCTGGCTATCTTGCCATTCTTCTCTTTTCAATGTATTTATTACAAGACATTAGCTGTTACAGTTCCCTTTATCAAACCTCTTCAAAATAAACAAATAAATAATAATAAATAGGTGAATAAAATAAACAATTTCAAATTAGATGGATAAATTTGTAGGTCCTTACTTATTTGATTTTGAACCTTCTCCACTGCTATTAAGTAACCCATTTATCAGATTGATCTTGCGGTTCGCTGTATCAATGAATTGAAAAGGCAATGTACCCATGAATTGACCACGATATTAGCAAGAATGGTGAGATCTTGGTTTATTAAGATTTATTTGTGAATCAATAGATCGCTTTGCTTACTACTGTTTTCGTAGACAATACCCCATATTGCAACACCAGGTAGGTACTTGGGTATGGGTACCCACACAAAGCTTCATGCTTTCTTGCTTTTTTTGTTGTAAATTATTGATTTATCTTTGTGAATGAGATCTGGGAACTAATATGAGATTTGGGTATTGAAATCCCACCCTGGAAAGTGTTCCTTGCTCAGAAGCAAATGATTGCCAAGTGTAACAAGGTAAGAGAATAGGGGGAACCACAGTTAGCCCAGTGGTGGACAAACAGCTCTAAAGGATGGGTTAAGCTTCTACGAATCTAGTCCAGCGGTAACGCGCGTGCTTGTCACGCAGAAGGTCCCTGGTTCGATTCGACAGAGTTGGTGAAAAAAAACTAGCTTTGCTTGATCCACGTTAGTTACTTAGGCCGGGGTGTACCCGAGGCCTTTTTTAAAGCAGTGTCCACGCTCTAATAATGACTAATGAATGACATTTGTTTCAACAGGTCGGTAAACCCGTGATCTGCGCGACGCAAATGTTAGAGTCGATGATCAAGAAGCCTCGCGCCACCCGGGCGGAGATTTCCGACGTCGCCAATGCTGTCCTGGACGGCGCGGACTGCGTCATGCTGTCGGGAGAGACGGCGAAGGGAGACTACCCTGTGGAGTGTGTACGGGCCATGCATAACACGTGTAAGGAGGCAGAGGCTGCTATCTGGCACACCAAACTGCTGACTGAACTCAAGAGTATGGTGAGTATTACAAAACAATACGAGACAATACCCACATGTCTATCGTATATGTCTGGCTGGAGGACCTTAAACAGGGAGACCAGTGTCTTGCTGTGGCACTATAGAATAGGGATCAGAACAGCGAAAACCTCACCAGCCTGGCTAGGTGGAGGTTACAAAGGGTTTATCATGCTTCAAAAGAAAAGCACAGATCCTACTGATGGTTGATTGCGGTTCGGGACGGGCCAAGTAATCTTGGCTAGAGACTATCAACCCCCCTCGGTGCAGCTACACCGCTACAACAACAATTGACCAAGTGGGACGTTATTTTGGCAAGATTTTTTTTTTTTTTTTTTTAAAGTTTTGA
>NW_007379260.1:59812-60674 GCF_000475195.1 Diaphorina citri | reverse complement strand
TATTATTTTTGATGGTCTTTTCTAATCCTTGGATGATCAGTTGGTCTTTAAACAGCAATCATTTTTCAGTCAGTTGAGTGGCAATCATTTTTCTCTAATTTGGAGGGAGGGTTTATCGAATTCGTTTACGGATGATTTAAAATCGGTACGCACCTATTGAGAAAGAATTATCGATAGTGAAAATAACGTGATATAAACGACATTTATCTGTCGTTTTCCAGTCAATTTTCTTTTAGTGAATAAAAATTCAATAATCATGTCATCCAACACTTAAACATGAAATTGTAAACCTCAGCCCAAGACCAGCCACTCACTATCATGTATCAGGTGGACTTGATCAGGTGTACCTGATAAGTTGTACCTGTCAGGTCTACCTGATAGTGAGTGACTGGCCTTAGTTAGTCAACATGGACTGACATTTTTGACCTCCAGTAATGATATCGATGCCTTGGAGCCTAGTTTGTCTAGAACTCTGAAAAGTGTAAGCCGACTAAAGCCTGATTCATACTATAGTGCCAGTCAAGGTCCAGTCACGGTCCGGTAACGGTCCGATCAAAAGATTGAGTATTCACACTATCGTTCAAGCAACGTTCATGCTTCGGTCATTTTTCTTTCATTTCTAGTTGGTCTGAACGAAGGAATGTTGATCGTTGCTTGATCGCTACCTATTCACACTACAGTGCCAGTCTCGCTCCGGTCACGGTCCAGTTTCGGTCCGATCAAAAAAATTCGTCGCGAGAATGTTCCAAATTTTGACTGTGAGCTGACCGTTACCGTACCTTGACTAGAACGTCTAGTGTGTACACTCGCATTTACTTGCCTTCAACAATCATTTGATCGGACCGATACCGGACCGTGACTG